>NC_092264.1:11397234-11622620 GCF_036320965.1 Panulirus ornatus
AAAAGATGTTCAGTTCTCGTCACCAGATTTGATCAAAGGTCTAGAAAAACTAAGAAGGAATACAAATAAGAACAACAAAACCAATTCCGTCGTTCAAAACAAATCAGAGTGGGTTTGTTTTGCACGACGGAACCGCTGCATCATTTTGTCTTGGTCTGTCTCCAGCCTGATGAACACTTAATGGTTCGGTATGTCTACCAGAGGGTTGCTTTCTCCTACAAACATATTCTGGTATGATTTTGATCTGACTGGTCATTCATATAGCTCTGAAAGGTTAGGAACGGATGGTTTGAAAGAAACTAATTTGGGATGTTGTCTGTAGCATTTCCTTTACATTAATGAGGCGAGACAAGTATTATACTGAGACAACAGTATTATGGCAAGACAGTATTATACTGAGACAAATATTGTACTGAGACGACAATATTATACTGAGACGACAGTATGATATGCTGAGACAGCGATATTATAATCAGAGATATGTCTTATACTGAGGCAGTGATATGATACTGAGACAACAGTGTGATACTGAGACAGCAGTATTATGGCAAGACAGTATTATACTGAGAGAACATTATTGTACTGAGACGACAATATTATACTGAGACGACAGTATGATATGCTGAGACAGCGATATTATACCCAGACATCTGTGTTATACTGAGGCAGAAATATGATACTGAGACAACAGTGTTATACTGAGACAGCAGTATTATGGCAAGACAGTATCATACTGAGAGAAATATTGTACTGAGACGACAGTATGACATACTGAGACAGCGATGATATACCCAGACATCTGTGTTACACTGAGGCAGTAATATGATACTGAGACAACAGTATTATAGCGCGACAGCGACATTGCACCAAGACAAGAGTATTATACTGTGACAACAATATTGTACTCGGCCAATATTGAATGAAGGAAACAACAGTGGAGCTTTGTATGTAATTGGGATTATATGTTGTAAGGAAAGTCATCAGAATATAGCTTTTGTCCGATGATGAATTCTTCTTTCATCTCTTGTTCAAAGACAGTAAACACAGAGGCGGTAGAGTATTGATTGAATTTGGATTAATATGTCTTTCGCGCATGTGCGTAGTGAGAGAGAGAGAGAGAGAGAGAGAGAGAGAGAGAGAGAGAGAGAGAGAGAGAGAGAGAGAGAGAGAGAGACCTTTTAGTACGTATTACACTGGTTTATGTTAGTTTTTTTCTATTGGAATGGGAGTAATATATATATATATATATATATATATATATATATATATATATATATATATATATATATATATATATTTTTTTTTTTTTTTTTTTTTCATACTATTCGCTATTTCCCGCGATAGCGAGGTAGCGTTAAGGACAGAGGACTGGGCCTTTGAGGGAATATCCTCACCTGGACCTCTCCTCTGTTCCTTCTTTTGGAAAAAAAAAAAAAAAAAAACGAGAGGGGAGGATTTCCAGCCCCCCGCTCCCTTCCCTTTTAGTCGCCTTCTACGACACGCAGGGAATACGTGGGAAGTATTCTTTCTCCCCTATCCCCTATCTCCCCTTTCTCCCCTATATATATATATATTTTCTTTCTTTCATACTATTCGCCATTTCCCGCATTAGCGAGGTAGCGTTAAGAACAGAGGACTGGGTCTTTTAGGGAATATCCTCACCAGGCCCCCTTCTCTGTTCCTTCTTTTGGAAAAAAAAAGAAAAAAAAAAAAAAAAAAAAAAAAAAAAAAAATGTGCCTCATACTGTCAGATGTCTTTGTGGACATCGAGGGCCCTGGCATATCTATATCTCTGTATTTCTGTATGTTTAACTATCTATCTGTCTAAAAATGGCACTCTTCACAACACCCTCTTCACTAATTTACATCTTCACTACACCTTTGTCGTCGCCATAGCCTTAACTTCACCACATCCTCATCATCAGTACACCCTTATGCTTACTGCATAATCATTTTCATCATTCTTATATTCACAATTACATTTTCACTGCCCCCTTTTATCTTCACTGCATCCTGTCTTCTTTGTACTCTTTAGTCATCCCCTCGTCGTCACTGCTAAGTCCATAATCACTACACCTCGTCACTGCACCCTTAGATATCACTGAACTTTGACCTAACCATCACAGGTAAGGTCAACGGTCAACTTTGTGCTCAGACAGACAGACATACACACGCGCACCACCATTATTGCTATGTAGATATACACGAGTCCAAGACACCTTCTTTGGCTCTCCTCACTCTTCGGGAGCTGGGTGATGAGGGACTACGAGGCAAAATGTTCCTCGAATAAATTGTGTTCTTCTCCGTCCACTGACGATGTCACAGCGTTGCCTGAGATGACTTCTTGCGAGAAGTTTTTAACCATATGTAGGCGGAGTCGAGATCACTGTCTTATCTGTCCAACTTCCTACCTCTGTCAATCTCTGTGTATATGTAGATAGATAGAAAGATAGATAGAAAGAGATATATAGATATATGGATAAATATAGATATATCGTTGTCCTCTATCTCTAAAGACGTGTGACAGGGTGTGGCATAAGTCGTTCCTTTCTCAACTTCCTTCCTATCGCTTTTTCTGCTTCAGTCTGTTCTGTAATGGTTCCTCTCTCGTTGATCCGTCGTGGTAGTGTGTTGATGGAGTGACTTTTCTGTACTATAATGTGTTCAGAGGCCTTGATTAGGGGCCTCAGCTGCCCGTGCTGTCTTAACACCAATAAGAAAAAATACAACAGAATAAGGAAGCAGTGACTTGGTTATATTTCAACCTCGCAAAAATGTAATTCCTATTCGTGTGTCTTTCGATATCTCTCGCTTGTTTTTTCTTGCCATCAGATTTTAAACGCTACACTTCAACCCAGCAAAAACATCACTGTGTTAGGCACAAAGATGCTCGACGCACTCTCTCCTGGAAACCCCACACAATGAACATCAGAAAGGCTGTTTTCTAAAATATGAGGTAGTTGCTCAGAGTTCGTGGGAGGGAAGGCGTCGGGGGTTTAGAGGGAAGAAGGGAAAGACGAAAAAAGAGGAGAGAGAATTCCGGGGCTTCAGTGTTCGAGGAGAGATGGGGTTACTAAAGCTGACAATCCCCGTGTGGCTTGGACTCTTCACATAAATTATGGGATGCAGCAGCTAATGGCATGTCGCGCCTCCAGGCACCTTCGTGGCTGGGTCGAGAGCAGGACAGGTCGTGAGAGCAGTGACCGCAACAGTTCCTGTAGCAGACAGAGAGAGGGAGGTCACCATGATGGAGGAGGATGTAAAGAGACAGATGAAGAGAGATGACAGCAGGAGAGATGATAAGGCAGAAGAGTTTTGATCCCAGTGGCTGTGAGAGGAGTGGATGAAGAGTCGCCCAAGATATGTGGGCAGTACTCAGTACTTGTCATATTGGCTATAGATGAATAGATAAACTAATAGAATATATATATATATATATATATATATATATATATATATATATATATATATATATATATATATATATATATATTTATTTTTATTTATTTTGCTTTATCGCTGTCTCCCGCGTTTGCGAGGTAGCGCAAGGAAACAGACGAAAGAAATGGCCCAACCCACCCCCATACACAATGTATATACATACACGTCCACACACGCAAATATACATACCTATACATCTCAATGTACACATATATATACACACACAGACACATACATATATACCCATGCACACAATTCACACTGTCTGCCTTTATTCATTCCCATCGCCACCCCGCCACACATGGAATACCATCCCCCTCCCCCCTCATGTGTGCGAGGTAGCACTAGGAAAAGACAACAAAGGCCCCATTCGTTCACACTCAGTCTCTAGCTGTCATGCAATAATGCCCGAAAACCACAGCTCCCTTTCCACATCTAGGCCCCACACAATTTTCCATGGTTTACCCCAAACGCTTCACATGCCCTGATTCAATCCACTGACAGCACGTCGACCCCGGTATACCACATCGATCCAATTCACTCTATTCCTTGCCCTCCTTTCACCCTCCTGCATGTTCAGGCCCCGATCACACAAAATCTTTTTCACTCTATCTTTCCACCTCCAATTTGGTCTCCCACTTCTCCTCGTTCCCTCCACCTCCGACACATATATCCTCTTGGTCAAACTTTCCTCACTCATTCTCTCCATGTGCCCAAACCATTTCAAAACACCCTCTTCTGCTCTCTCAACCACGCTCTTTTTATTTCCACACATCTCTCTTACCCTTACATTACTTACTCGATCAAACCACCTCACACCACACATTGTCCTCAAACATCTCATTTCCAGCACATCCACCCTCCTGCGCACAACTCTATCCATAGCCCACGCCTCGCAACCATACAACATTGTTGGAACCACTATTCCTTCAAACATACCCATTTTTGCTTTCCGAGATAATGTTCTCGACTTCCACACATTCTTCAAGGCTCCCAGAATTTTCGCCCCCTCCCCCACCCTATGATCCACTTCCGATTCCATGGTTCCATCCGCTGCCAGATCCACTCCCAGATATCTAAAACACTTTACTTCCTCCACTTTTTCTCCATTCAAACTTACCTCCCAATTGACTTGACCCTCAACCCTACTGTACCTAATAACCTTGCTCTTATTCACATTTACTCTTAATTTCTTCTTTCACACACTTTACCAAACTCAGTCACCAGCTTCTGCAGTTTCTCACATGAATCAGTCACTAGCGCTGTATCATCAGCGAACAACAACTGACTCACTTCCCAAGCTCTCTCATCCCCAACAGACTTCATACTTGCCCCTCTTTCCAAAACTCTTGCATTCACCTCCCTAACAACCCCATCCATAAACAAATTAAACAACCATGGAGACATCACACACCCCTGCCGCAAACCTACATTCACTGAGAACCAATCACTTTCCTCTCTTCCTACACGTACACATGCCTTACATCCTCGATAAAAACTTTTCACTGCTTCTAACAACTTGCCTCCTACACCATATATTCTTAATACCTTCCACAGAGCATCTCTATCAACTCTATCATATGCCTTCTCCAGATCCATAAATGCTACATACAAATCCATTTGCTTTTCTAAGTATTTCTCACATACATTCTCCAAAGCAAACACCTGATCCACACATCCTCTACCACTTCTGAAACCACACTGCTCTTCCCCAATCTGATGCTCTGTACATGCCTTCACCCTCTCAATCAATACCCTCCCATATAATTTACCAGGAATACTCAACAAACTTATACCTCTGTAATTTGAGCACTCACTCTTATCCCCTTTGCTTTTGTACAATGGCACTATGCACGCATTCCGCCAATCCTCAGGCACCTCACCATGAGTCATACATACATTAAATAACCTTACCAACCAGTCAACAATATAGTCACCCACTTTTTTAATAAATTTCACTGCAATACCATCCAAACCTGCTGCCTTGCCGGCTTTCATCTTCCGCAAAGCTTTTACTACCTCTTCTCTGTTTACCAAATCATTTTCCCTAACCCTCTCACTTTGCACACCACCTCGACCAAAACACCCTATATCTGCCACTCTATCATCAAACACATTCAACAAACATTCAAAATACTCACTCCATCTCCTTCTCACATCACCACTACTTGTTATCACCTCCCCATTTGCGCCCTTCACTGAAGTTCCCATTTGCTCCCTTGTCTTACGCACTTTATTTACCTCCTTCCAGAACATCTTTTTATTCTCCCTAAAATTTAATGATACTCTCTTACCCCAACTCTCATTTGCCCTTTTTTCACCTCTTGCACCTTTCTCTTGACCTCCTGTCTCTTTCTTTTATACATCTCCCACTCAGTTGCATTTTTTCCCTGCAAAAATCGTCCAAATGCCTCTCTCTTCTCTTTCACTAATAATCTTACTTCTTCATCCCACCACTCACTACCCTTTCTAATCAACCCACCTCCCACTCTTCTCATGCCACAAGCACCTTTTGCGTAATCCATCACGGATTCCCTAAATACATCCCATTCCTCCCCCATATATATATATATATATATATATATATATATATATATATATATATATATATATATATATATATATAAAGGAGTCTGAGCATTCACGGCGCTCAATCCCCTTCCTAAGAAAATCCAGCAGCCATGCGAGATCCCTTTCGTGGCCCGATCCTTCACTCGACCACTCCAAACGGATGTCGCTCGGCAGACGAGGCAAAATCACTTGGGTGAGGAAGAGGCCAAACTCACTGCCACTTACCCCCAGTGCCTCCAAACTCCTGATGTGGATCAGGAGGTCATCCTGCATCTTCCTCAAGGCGGACACATAAGTCGTAGATCCTTGAGGCTTGAACGGCAGGCTCAAGCCAAGAAGAGCTTGAATGTGGGCGAAGATAATCCTCTCTGGCTTCCCATACCGCTCCTTCAACAGATTACAGGCCACAGCATAATTAACTGCAGTAAGTGACAAGCCTTGGATGACAGACTTGGCCTCACCTTCCAATAAGGCCTGCAGATAGGTGAACTTGCTGATGGCTGGTAGAGTAGAGTCGTCTACCATGGCCACAAACAAATCCCAGAATGACTGCCACTGGGTTAGTTCACCACTAAACTTCGGCAAGTCGAGCCGTGGAAGGTTCACACTGGCACTAGTAGACACTGCGCTTGCACTTGCAGACTTATCTTCCCTACTTCCCGACCCTTTTTTGACGGCAGTCTTATCCAGTTTCACCAACAGTTCGCCAGCCTGCACCCGAACAGCTCTAACAACACTGCGTAAACATCTGCTTTGTCCAGGTCTGCTTCCAACAACTCAGGGTCACTTATTGTCAGTTCACATTCCGCTTGAACTCGGTCCAAGGTGTGTAGACGCTTATCTAAATCCGCTATAGCGTCCTCCAGCTGCACCCTGGACACAGTTGGCAGTTCAAGCAAAGTCCGCAAAGCCTTGGAGGCTCTCGTACACCATCCTCGAGCAGCCGCCCATCCTCTTTCAAGTTGCTCCTTCTCCGCCATCACGAGTAATCACCACAGCTTGCTGCACGTATACACAAGTTCAGTTCGCGTGAGCACGTAAAGGCTGCTCCCGGGTCTGGGCACCACTTGTTCCTCCCACACAAGTCCCATAGAAGGAGAAACCGGTGAAAAATAACTCGCGAGGCGGAGCAACACATGGGGGGTATCAAACAGCTCGAGTCTCGTGGTGTACTGAGTTTATTTACTTCGCTGAGTAAATATGATCTCTTCCAAACAACAATGGGATCTTATACATTCAATAAGGCATCTTACAGACTGACGTGTCCACAATGGATTAAATGCGTCACTCCATTATTTTCGCAGTCAACTTTCATACGTCTGGCGCCAACAGGCATCATTCTACAAGGAATTGTCTCATAGGTGAATGATAAAAATAAACCCCGAGACATATAAGTGACACACTATTGTCAGTCTCATGTAATGTTTCTGTTTATTATCTTAAAGGCATTAAAGTAACTAGACTAATTTTTGGGACTAGGTTGACCTTGACCTATCAACATACGAGTATAGGTTAAGCCTTTATCTAACTATGGTAATAATTTTTCAATAGCTACATATTTTTTTTTCGTAGCCTAGCCTGAATGGACGACCAGAGATTGAGAAGTAATTCATTCTTGAGCTGCAGCATTTCATTGTTTCCTACAATCTAGTCTTGTTTCTATATTACATGAGGGATTGTGTAATGAACACAATTAGGTGTACAGTCATATATGAAGATATTGTCATTAAGATGGATTTTCTTTTGTCTTTTTTCATCTACCACTAACATTTTTTCATCTATCACCAACAGGGACAAATCTAATTTCTATCCTTTATATATTGTTCTTCGTTTAGTATCATTAAAAGAAGAATTAGTTTATTATTTAGAATCATCTGACCCGTTAAGAGCGAAGTATACATCGAGTGAGGTGATGTATACTTATATCAGCTGATGTGATCAAACTTATATGAAGAGGGAGAAGAGGCGAAGCAATGGAATATTACAGGAAGAGGAAAATAATGGTGGTTCCGACGACAGAAAAATATAGTTTACCCTATAGTTTCTCTAATATATCCGTTTTCTCTTACACGAAAATTATTTTAACATAAACTATTTTATTATATAAATTGGTCAAAGAATTATGGTTTATAGTTGGAAAATGATAAAAAGGAATAGAGAAGCTGATGCACTTATTTGGATATAAATGTCTGGAATATAAGAAGATAAGATGATATCAATTTCGAGGTATGAGAGAACAACAGATGTAGAAATACTGTAGAATAGTGATGGTGTGATACAGAAATAAGAACAATATCCTGATCATATATATATATATATATATATATATATATATATATATATATATATATATATATATATATATATATATATATATATCAGTTTTACCCATATTAATCGAGAGTTTACTTTCTTACACTCTATCACATACTCCCACAACTCCTGTTTCAGGAGTATTGCTACTCCTTCCCTTGCTCTTGTCCTCTCACTAACCCCTGACTTTACTCCCCAGACATTCCCAAACCACTCTTCCCCTTTACCCTTGAGCTTCGTTTCACTCAGAGCCAAAACATCCAGGTTCCTTTCCTCAAACATACTACCTATCTCTCCTTTTTTCACATCCACACACATTTAGGCACCCCACTCTGAGCCTTCGAGGAGGATGAGCCCTCCCCGCGTGACTCCTTCTTCTGTTTCCCATTTTAGAAAGTTAATACAAGTTAATATAAGTAGTAAAAATCAGATTTCAAAATGCTTAGGACACTTCAATTTGTTCTTGTATGGAAACATACAACTGAACCAAGTCAGTCTTCTATAAGGTTAAAACTACTAATGATATTAAAATGACATGCAAATTTACGATGGACGACTGAAAATGGACCTTGATGGCTAGGCTAAGACCATTTATCATTGTCCATGATAGTTAGGCTAAGACCATTCATCATTTACCATTATGGCTAGGCTAAGATCATTTATCCTTGTCCATAATGGTTAGGCTAAATCATTTATCGCTGACCATGATTGCTAGGCTAAGATCATTTATCGTTGTCCATGATACAGTCTGGGCCCAGCCCGAGCTGTAGGGGATAGAAGACCTACAAGATAACACTAGCCAGACTCTAAGAACATTTAAGATCATAAGAACATTATCCAGTTGTCTTTAACTCATCAGGAAATATGTTTGTATGCAACTCTTAGCTGATAAGAGATGTTTGATCTCTTATCACCCAGAACTCACCACGAGGAGGTGGTTGCATGTCGAGTTCCAAAAAATTTTTTCCGTTTTAAATCAATAATTTAATTTCCTCTTAAATAAAGGTGTTTCCCGTTGGAAGATATATAAAGATATTAATTACCTCGAAAACAAAGTTCTTTCCCATTATATTAAAAGTAAAATTTCCTCTAAAACAAAGTTATTATTGTGGGGTAGACAGTTGAGGAAGGGCACCTCATTTCCTGCCCTTCCTCTTCTTCCTTTGGTTCCGTTGACCCCCTCCTCTGGTAGGCCTCCGGACTGACCCCAACACCTTCTTCAGCTCACCAATAATAACTGGCAGACCTGGTCTCTCTGAGGGGTCGCTCTCGATCGCTCTTTGGTGAAGATCCTGGAGGCCTTCCCGCACACCCTGCTCCCTGACAAGGATGGACACGTGCCTCATTAGATGCCCAAAAGAGAAGACGTCACTGGCTGGGGAGACCGGCTTGCGCTCCCTCAGCTCAGGGGCCATCCAGAAGTTAGCAACATTGTACTCAATGCAACTTCCCTTCTTCACGCTCAAGCCGAAGTCGATGATGTGAAACTCTGGCTTCTCACCCATCGACACGGTCACATTGTCCACCTTGACGTCATTATGGACAATGTTTTTCTTATGGACCTCCATCAGCCGACGAGCGATCATGATGAGGGAGTCGACCAGTTCCTCGTCCGACCGACATGTTCTCATGTACTTATCAAACGGCTGGCCAGTGTGGGTTAAGATGATCCGTGGGGGGTTGCGGCACACTCCTCGAAGGAGAGGGGCTCCTCCAGCCCCAGCCAGTCTCCTGTGAATGTCGGCTTCATCCATAAGACATTTCGAACTCACTTCGTCGTGAGGGGTTTTGATCACGCAACACGATCCACGGAACATTACCATTTCAACCTTGGCATTGCCTCCCCGACCTGCCTCTCCCATGACCATCAGGTCATTTACATCCTTCTGGGTCAACTTTACAACTGGAACGCTCATTTTAATTCCGGCCTCAGGTGCACTTACCAAATCTTTTTCTTGCCGGAGAGTCTGAGAGGAGATGTTGTCGGTACGGAGTCCCATCCTCAAATGATCAGATCTCTTTCGCCGCGGCCTTATATACCCCTGGGTCATGTGACGTCACATAACCAAATCTATCCAGATTGAATCCCATACAAATCCGGATATGTAGACGGATTTATATAGTTTTGCTGCCATCATTATTTGATGAAATCTAAACGCGTCGAAGAAATTGTCAAGATGGCCAATGGTCTTGAGAGTGTAGTGAAGATGCCTAGAGATGTTGAAGGATCTAAACAGTTTCGAAATACCATTACTTTTTGAATGAAAAAATCATTATAAACACTAATAAGACAAAAAACTGACAAAAATTTAGCCATTTTCAAGCATCGAAATAAGAGGATATGAGGTAAAGGGCTTTTGGGAAATCATTGTTGAATAATACCCAGTTACTTTCTGAGAACACACACACACACACACACACACACATCTAGAGAATATAGCATTAAATTAGGACAATATTGTTCAAATATATTCAGAGAAGTAATTTTAAAGTTGATATAAGAGTGGTTGATGAATGGAATAAGAAGAATGAGGTCATGGTTAAGGCAGACACCATACATAAATCTTACAAGTTGTATAATAGTACAGAATGTTCTAGAGATTTGGTCTGGCGAGTGTAGAACTCTCTCCTCACACAGTAAAAATAGGTAATTACACACTCACAGATTCAGAGATTATCATGTTGAAGGAGAGGTGAAAACTAAGGATTCAAATCAAAGAAAAATAAGAAGCGTCATGATGAGATGGGAGAGGGAATTGGTCAATTGACAAATATAGTTTAATCTAAAGCATGAACGGTAAATCACTTCGACTGAAGAAAGTCAGGTGCAAAACATAGAAAATAAAAGATAGAGAAGAATTTTGGACATCTGGCATAACATTTTATTTGAGGAAACATAATTTCGCCAAATGAGCTTTAGTTAACGCTTCTGGTACTGTGTAAAAAAATATAAAACGAATATTTTCTATGTTTTGAAGATAATTATAAGGCTATAATATTGACATTCTTAATGTTTATGTGGCTATTTCTTTGTACAAAAAAACTCATTGTATAAAAAAGCAAGAGAAAATTGTCATGATATGTAGATTGTGATATGTGGAGGTTCTACATATACTACCAAGGTATATTGGAGAGGACATATAAGTTTACTAAGTGAAAACCAATGTATAAGGGAGATAAATTAAGTATGTGCTTGTTAGTGGTCTATTTATATCAAAGAAAATTATCTTAAACACAATATCATATTATGATTGTATCATCACACAATCCCTATGTAATATAAGAACATAATTGGACAATAAGGAATCATAAAGAACTGCAAATCCAACTTGAATTACTGTACTTCTCCATCTGTAGCTGTCCATTTGCAACTAGGCTATGGAGAATATCAACAATGTGTCTTTGATAAAATTAATGATAGGCAGATATAGGTCTAACCTCTGCTCCTATACTGACACGTCCAGGCTCAACCTAGTTCTCATAATTATAATCTAGTCACATAAATGCCTTTAAGATGATAAACAGAAACAATATTCTGTTCGTAGGTTCAGTAACTCGTCTGATAGTAAATGTAAACTACGTTTGATTTCTTATAATGGATTTGAAGATTTTGATCCCATGAACATATGATATTGATGCAAATATTAGATATTTGCAAACATGATGTGCAAAATGTAAAGTGTTTATCAATGAAGCTAAATACAGATAGGCTACCATTATGAGTCCATTCAAATTAAACTGTCAAGGACAACTCTCTCATTTACTGTACGCGTCTGAAAGGATGATAAACCAGTTTAGCCTAGTTTGTACTTGATAACTAAGCTGTTAAAGACAACATTAAGTTGGTTATTACAAATCTCAATATTCTTAGGGCTCGAACCTGGAGTTTCGTCGGAGTCTCAATGTCCTTTACGTTCTGAATGAAACAGAAATATATATCTTTATGTTCTACCAAGATCCCAAAAACCTTATCTAAAAATTCTTGTAAATAATCACTGTTCTCGTAAATAATCACTTACAATAAATAGGTATTTCTAAATAGAATCACGGCGTGAAAAAATAATCTTTTTGTTTACATATGAAAAAAATATATTTTTTAGGTTGTCTATAAAGCACATACGTCTTCAATTAAAGTCAAGAAATTTCATTAGAATTATGGAATGAATTAAGACATGAGGGTGAATTATGGACAAAATAGCCACTTAACTTGGGTCCTAATGGCGAAGTCTGGTTCGGTGTTTCACCTGTCGCGCCAAACATGGCGAGAACACTTCCAACCTTCAAAACATCAACAAATGAATATTTTTCACTATTGGAGTGACTACATACGGTCGATATAGTACTATTGTGTTATCAAACATTGTTTTAATATCCACTCGTGTGTAAAGAGTTTCCACGAAGTTGCACTGAATCAAAATTAGGTCACGAATACATACATTTAATCGGACTAATACATTTAGCGTTAATTTGGATATAAAATTATTTGAAGGAAGATATTTAATCCATTTAATGCTCAATATTTTAACTGCAATACATCAGTCACAACAATGACTGATCATCACAATAATGGTGCCACACGGAAACATCCACATGACACAATATTCATCTGTAATCCCAAGCAGGATGTATCTTAATGGAGTTATTTTTCTTCTGCAATATCTCCTACTAACTGAGATCTTTATGGGCACTGTTAACAGTTTTGAAGTACATCACCTGACCCACATTTTCCTGAAATGTATAGCCTTGACTACTGCCTTATTGGAATATCTTCCACGAAATATAATGTTCCAAGTTATGCTGCACAAAAGATATCCTATTTTCGTAACATGGCATTTCAAGTGCAGAAGAAAATCATCCAATACCTAAGCCTAATAACGATGTGGATCTATAATAAATTACCTTATAAGCAGTCAATAAAGATGGCTTTAGTCACGAGTTAGCGCGAGTTAGGCTACTGTTTTCCCACAACTTCTACAGGGAGAACAGGTCACTCTAAGGTTGCCTGTTGAAGCCTCTTTCTTCCCTGGAACGCCTAAGCTGTGGAATTCTCTTCCTTTTCTGTTTCCTTCTTCATATAACCTTTATTCCTGCAAGAGTCAGTTAGACAAAAACTTACGGAAATCAATTTCTACTTTTTTTGTCTATGTTGGCGCCAGGGGTTTGAATGATGACACTGAGATCGTAAGGGTTTGTTTACCTAAGCTGTGCACGGCGCATAAACTTTTGCCATGTTTACCGTAGCATTTAATCCATTGTGGACACGTCAGTCTGTAAGATGCCTTATTGAATGTATAAGATCCCATTGTTGTTTGGAAGAGATCATATTTACTCAGCGAAGTAAATAAACTCAGTACAGCACGAGACTCGAGCTGTTTGATACCCCCCATGTGTTGCTCCGCCTCGCGAGTTATTTTTCACCGGTTTCTCCTTCTATGGGACTTGTGTGGGAGGAACAAGTGGTGCCCAGACCCGGGAGCAGCCTTTACGTGCTCACGCGAACTGAACTTGTGTATACGTGCAGCAAGCTGTGGTGATTACTCGTGATGGCGGAGAAGGAGCAACTTGAAAGAGGATGGGCGGCTGCTCGAGGATGGTGTACGAGAGCCTCCAAGGCTTTGCGGACTTTGCTTGAACTGCCAACTGTGTCCAGGGTGCAGCTGGAGGACGCTATAGCGGATTTAGATAAGCGTCTACACACCTTGGACCGAGTTCAAGCGGAATGTGAACTGACAATAAGTGACCCTTTCCTCTATTTTGAGCACGACACTAGTATTAGTAGTAGCCTCAAACTGTGGTATTTTCCTTGCAAGAGTAAGTGATAGGCTTTCTCACAAGTTAGGTCTGTAGTTTTCATTCATTTGTCCTACATTTTTCTCATTATCAAGACCTATGATAAATCTGTCCCGTGAGTCGCTGTCCAGAAAATAACCAAATTATCGACTAAACAGATTTTTAAGACAAAATATATAATGGCTCACAGATTTATCCTTACTTTGATCTCTTGAGTCAAACTTGTAGTTCCTTTTTGCATTTCCAGTTGGTCAAGATCATGGAGCTTCTTCACTGTGTCTATTTTATGGCAATCTTAGGTTTGAAAGGGTCCAGCTGAGTCGTCAAGTACAGAGATGGAACACATTTAATGAGGGAAAATCACCTTCTTTCTGCCACACACACTTATCATCTAAACTTGTCTCACTCGTTAATAAGACTCATTAAGTATGAAAAACATATCCATTATTTAACAAAATGACTCGAAAACATTATAAAAAACATGTCCATTATCTAACAAAATGACTCGAAAACATTATAAAATCCTATATATTGAACACTTGAAAGCACAAGCCTTTAATTACATATAGTGCAAGGAAGAATAATGTCCATAACCACAAGGAACATCTCTCGAAAACTAATATATTTCAGATGGTTTCGTCAGTTATTACAATACCATAGCAAATTGCAGAACAGTATCATATATTGAACGCCATTACGTATGGCTAGCCATAGTCGAGTGGTCATTATGTAGCTGTTATATAGGACACTGTCATTATGGAACCAATTACAATATGTGGACTTTAAGTTAGGTAGACTACAATAGTAATGGTTGAAGCCTATAACCTGAGGTTGTCCTATCATTGATAACATTTTTACAAGGTTGTTACCCTATCATCGATAACATTTTACAAGGTTGTTAGTTTGGTTAGGATATTAACCTAACCTAACCTAGCTTGAAAATAAGAGAATAAAAAAGGCTCACCTTTACTTCAGAGCCCAAACTACTTTGAAGAGCTACTCTAATATTATGCAGTAACACTATATACAATAGGAATCAAACGGTTAGAAAGGAAGAACAAGTTATAAGACAAAAAAAGTATAGCAGAACATTTACCAGAGAAAATTCTAGACTTGATAAGAAGTTATGGTCGACCCAAATGCATACTAAATTCAACATTCGAATCACGACTTTCATTGTTTTTCAGTTGCTGAAACTGGTTAGAGGTAATAAACATGGCATACCTGAAGGAAGAGTCATTACAGTATTTTGATTTAGATATAAAAAAGTATGTTGCAACGTTATAAAGATCAGTTGACTATAGATTTGTATAATGACCACTGCTTGTCAACAGCAGGTATTGTATGATATTGTTTCTTGGGGCTCGTTTTTGGGGCAAGTAAATGATTATAAAAATTATGTAAAATAAACGTAATTCCAAACATCTGGTTAGAACATTTTTTCGTATTTGTGTGTCAGTCTGTGTGTTTAGATCTACCCAGGATAATATATTTTCATGTAATGTTACGTTTGGTAAATACAAATACCCTAAGCCAGCTTAGATGGATAGCCTACCTCACAAAACAAGATTAACCTTAATTTCCGAGCATGGACTTAATCTAGTTGAATCCTGAGCTAAAGTTCCGTATGAATTATTCATCTGAATGAAACTAAGGCGTTGAAGAAAGTTTGTTCTTTATCCTCGTCATTTATTGTACAGCGGTAGAGAAAATGGCGTCCCCCTGGCTCAGTGAGCTCCAGATGTGATCCACAAAGCCATCGCGTCTTCTTCACCATCCATTTGTCAAAGTAACAATCAGAACTTTCATATATATATATATATATATATATATATATATATATATATATATATATATATATATATATATATATTTTTTTTTTTTTTTTTTATACTTTGTCGCTGTCTCCCGCGTTTGCGAGGTAGCGCAAGGAAACAGACGAAAGAAATGGCCCAACCCCCCCCCCCCCATACACATGTACATACACACGTCCACACACGCAAATATACATACCTACACAGCTTTCCATGGTTTACCCCAGACGCTTCACATGCCTTGCTTCAATCCACTGACAGCACGTCAACCCCTGTATACCACATGACTCCAATTCACTCTATTTCTTGCCCTCCTTTCACCCTCCTGCATGTTCAGGCCCCGATCACACAAAATCTTTTTCACTCCATCTTTCCACCTCCAATTTGGTCTCCCTCTTCTCCTCGTTCCCTCCACCTCCGACACATATATCCTCTTGGTCAATCTCTCCTCACTCATTCTCTCCATGTGCCCAAACCATTTCAAAACACCCTCTTCTGCTCTCTCAACCACGCTCTTTTTATTTCCACACATCTCTCTTACCCTTACGTTACTTACTCGATCAAACCACCTCACACCACACATTGTCCTCAAACATCTCATTTCCAGCACATCCATCCTCCTGCGCACATCTCTATCCATAGCCCACGCCTCGCAACCATACAACATTGTTGGAACCACTATTCCCTCAAACATACCCATTTTTGCTTTCCGAGATAATGTTCTCGACTTCCACACATTTTTCAAGGCTCCCAAAATTTTCGCCCCCTCCCCCACCCTATGATCCACTTCCGCTTCCATGGTTCCATCCGCTGACAGATCCACTCCCAGATATCTAAAACACTTCACTTCCTCCAGTTTTTCTCCATTCAAACTCACCTCCCAATTGACTTGACCCTCACCCCTACTGTACCTAATAACCTTGCTCTTATTCACATTTACTCTCAACTTTCTTCTTCCACACACTTTACCAAACTCAGTCACCAGCTTCTGCAGTTTCTCACATGAATCAGCCACCAGCGCTGTATCATCAGCGAACAACAACTGACTCACTTCCCAAGCTCTCTCATCCCCAACAGACTTCATACTTGCCCCTCTTTCCAGGACTCTTGCATTTACCTCCCTTACAACCCCATCCATAAACAAATTAAACAACCATGGAGACATCACACACCCCTGCCGCAAACCTACATTCACTGAGAACCAATCACTTTCCTCTCTTCCTACACGTACACATGCCTTACATATATATATATATATATATATATATATATATATATATATATATATATATTTTTGCTTTGTCGCTGTCTCCCGCGTTTGCGAGGTAGCGCAAGGAAACAGACGAAAGAAATGGCCCAACCCACCCCCATACACATGTATATACATACGTCCACACACGTAAATATACATACCTACACAGCTTTCCATGGTTTACCCCAGACGCTTCACATGCCCTGATTCAATCCGCTGACAGCACGTCAACCCCGGTATACCACATCGCTCCAATTCACTCTATTCCTTGCCCTCCTTTCACCCTCCTGCATGTTCAGGCCCCGATCACACAAAATCTTTTTCACTCCATCTTTCCACCTCCAATTTGGTCTCCCTCTTCTCCTCGTTCCCTCCACCTCCGACACATATATCCTCTTGGTCAATCTTTCCTCACTCATTCTCTCCATGTGCCCAAACCATTTCAAAACACCCTCTTCTGCTCTCTCAACCACGCTCTTTTTATTTCCACACATCTCTCTTACCCTTACGTTACTTACTCGATCAAACCACCTCACACCACACATTGTCCTCATACATCTCATTTCCAGCACATCCAACCTCCTGCGCACAACTCTATCCATAGCCCACGCCTCGCAACCATACAACATTGTTGGAACCACTATTCCTTCAAACATACCCATTTTTGCTTTCCGAGATAATGTTCTCGACTTCCACACATTCTTCAAGGCTCCCAGAATTTTCGCCCCCTCCCCAACCCTATGATCCACTTCCGCTTACATGGTTCCATCCGCTGCCAGATCCACTCCCAGATATCTAAAACACTTCACTTCCTCCAGTTTTTTCCATTCAAACTCACCTCCCAATTGACTTGACCCTCAACCCTACTGTACCTAATAACCTTGCTCTTATTCACATTTACTCTTAACTTTCTTCTTTCACACACTTTGCCAAACTCAGTCACCAGCTTCTGCAGTTTCTCACATGAATCAGCCACCAACGCTGTATCATCAGCGAACAACAACTGACTCACTTCCCAAGCTCTCTCATCCCCAACAGACTTCATACTTGCCCCTCTTTCCAAAACTCTTGCATTCACCTCTCTAACAACCCCATCCATAAACAAATTAAACAACCATGGAGACATCACACACCCCTGCCGCAAACCTACATTCACTGAGAACCAATCACTTTCCTCTCTTCCTACTCGTACACATGCCTTACATCCTCGATAAAAACTTTTCACTGCTTCTAACAACTTGCCTCCCACACCATATATTCTTAATACCTTCCACAGAGCATCTCTATCAACTCTAGCATATGCCTTCTCCAGATCCATAAATGCTACATACAAATCCATTTGCTTTTCTAAGTATTTCTCACATACATTCTTCAAAGCAAACACCTGATCCACACATCCTCTACCACTTCTGAAACCACACTGCTCTTCCCCAATCTGATGCTCTGTACATGCCTTCACCCTCTCAATCAATATCCTCCCATATAATTTACCAGGAATACTCAACAAACTTATACCTCTGTAATTTGAGCACTCACTCTTATCCCCTTTGCCTTTGTACAATGGCACTATGCACGCATTCCGCCAATCCTCAGGCACCTCACCATGAGTCATATACATTAAATAACCTTACCAACCAGTCAACAATACAGTCAACCCCTTTTTTAATAAATTCCACTGCAATACCATCCAAACGTGCTGCCTTGCCGGCTTTCATATATATATATATATATATATATATATATATATATATATATATATATATATATATATATATATATATATATATATATATATATATATATATATATGTATATATATATATATATATATATATATATATATATATATATATATATATATATGTGTGTGTGTGTGTGTGTGTGTGTGTATACACACACAAAGAAAAACAAATACCGTAAATATAAAGCTGAAGGCTACCTCCATGACGTCATCTTTTTGTCAACTCTGAACCTCTGCCAATTTCTCCACACGGATTTCTTCATTTCTCTTCCATTAGAATCAAAATACAAGTAGTTGCATATATATTATGATATTTTTCACTTTGAATGGATGAATTTGATTTAGTAATGTCTTCAGTGGGTTTAAAAAGCTTTATCCTAGTGCTATTTAGATTTTTAGACCTTGTTTAACTAGGTTTACTGTCGTTATCAAGGATTTTTTTTTTTTTTTTCTTTTTTTTTATACTCTTATCAAGGATATAAGGTGATATAAGTCGGGTTGTCTGATCACTCTTTACAAACCTCAAAATGGCACGAGCCATGTCCCATATTCACCAGGAGATGTGCAACTTCCGTGCGTTGCACATTACTGAAGCACAATCTATTCTGAACAGCAGTTACCAGAAAAGTGGTCATACGTTGTACATGAGGGTGGAATGGGAGGTCAGCTCGATGATAGGTTTGCCACCGATGAAGGTCGAGGATAGCTTGCTCATAATACGTTACGATCCGGAGAGAACATTCCACGCGATTTCCCTCTTCAGAGCTTTCGACAAATATCTTTATTACGATTCCAATGGAGAAAAATTGGATCCGTCGGTTTGCAAGTATTTCAGAAGAGTGGGAGTAAAAAGGCGAGAAGTATTGCAAGTTGGAGTACGGCTTCAGGGTTGTGAATATGGCACCTGTGCTTATCATTCAATTACGTTTCTGGACTTTGTTACAAATAACCCGACTATGAGCGCAGAGATACTGCGGAAACAGTTTATTGAGAGAATGGGAGGAATGCCTGACTACGTGGCGGTCAAACGCGTTGAGCAAATGGTGATGGAGATGGACGACTTTTCTGGCATATCCTTGGTGAGCTCGACGCCAAGTGACAGCATCTTTGAAGGGTCTAGATGAGCATCTCCAGTGTGCCAAGGCTATATATAAATTAGCCACCAAAATTAGGTTTCCAGAACATCAGCCACATATTTTCCTGAGAGAAACGGGTTATCTATTAAACCAAGTCATTTTGTTAACAGAGGCCGCTCATATATACTACAGTCTTGCACAGTATAATAAATATTACAAACACAAAAAAAAAAAAACCGCGTTATTATGTTATTTGATCTTGACCAAAATATGTCTGCAAATAAGGGAAAAGTGTTAAGGGTTATAGTGTGAAGAGGTTTGACATGAACTTGCAACTTATGGGCTGAATAAGTTATCAATATGTTTTACCGCTAATGTCTAACATGTGAGTATATTTATAGATAATGGATCATGATGGCCACCTAGGCTTCAACAAGTAATGATGATAGCCCGTATTTTCCTGCGAAAATGCCAGAATATAACACGTTATAAGTGAATAACGTAGAATTGATCAAGTTATGAGTAAATAGCTTTCTGTGAGGTAAGTTAGGCTTGAACAAATAATGAATGAATAGCGTAAGGAACATTTTCTTGTCATAAGAGCGTTTCCTGTGACAGGTAAATACTGCATCAGATTTTTACTTACATTGTAAGTCAAAATGTTAATTAATAAATGTGCGACATTGTAAGTCAAAATGTTAATTAATAAATGTGCGACATTGTAAGTCAAAATGTTAATTAATAAATGTGCGACATTGTAAGTCAAAATGTTAATTAATAAATGTGCGACATTGTAAGTCAAAATGTTAATTAATAAATGTGCGACATTGTAAGTCAAAATGTTAATTAATAAATGTGCGACATTGTAAGTCAAAATGTTAATTAATAAATGTGCGAACTGTGGCATCGTGTATTGCTCAGGTGCCAACTTGTAAATATTGGGTCATGTTTAGAACGAGCTGAAAAGGTTTGTTAAACAGGCCAGATATTACTAGTGAAGTGGTAGTTAATTGAAATAAAGATGAACTTTTTCCCATGGTTCAGATGCCATCGTAAATATTATATTGTATCGTACCCCATTCAGAGGCAATAAATATGCTACTTAGTGGTTATCTTGCCGATATATTGGAGTTGTGTAGCAGTAGATAATCGACTAATTTTTTCTTCCAGAGGAAGCTTGTAGGTGGGTTTCAACGTTAAGATGAGCAGTTTGAGCTTTATGTTAATTTACATTTATTTTTATAGTAGTTATGTTTTTGTATATACATCTTTGTGGCAGCTGGGTGAGGTCGCAGGTGAAGTTTGGTTTGGGTAACAACTGTTAATGCTATTTTGTGATATTATTCTTTAGGTCGCCACTGGAGTGTTGAAGTCAGTTTCTTCAGTCAACTGGGCGCAGCTGGCATGATTTTGCTTATGTACTATGTCGCTGGTAGAACTTCAACCTTTAATGGTTTAGATTGTAGACCAAAGACTATATAGTCTTAGCTGTATAGGGCAAAGCAGGAGAGAAAGACTTTCAGTGCTCACAACATCTTCAGTAAAGACTTAATTTGCCCTTCGTAATCTCCACCAAAATCCATGGTTGATGCTCTGAATAGATCAGTATCTAATTTACTGTTTATAATCAAGTCATACTATACTGGTATAATATTTTGCATATCATGATTGTTACCTGGGTACTGCATAGAATTGTGGATATTGATCGGGTGATAAAAAACTGGAGTCAAATCATCTGACTGATTATGAAATCTAAATGATCTTTTGTTGTGAAAAATAGATTGAGAAGTGAAAGGGAATTTTACATCTTTTCAATGATAAGTCAATAGTGGGGAGGGCTATGAAGATCAGGGAAAATGCTGGGTACAACTGGCACGATTGTGCTTGTGTCCTATGTCGCTGGAAGAACTTCAACCCCAGATTGTTTAGATATTAGACCAAAGACTATATAGTCTCAGCTGTATAGGGCAAAGCAGGAGAGAAAGACTTTCAGTGCTCACAACATCTTCAGTTAAGACTTTATTTGCCTTCGTACTCTCCACCAAAATCCATGGTTGATGCTCTGAATAGATGAGTATCTAATATACTGTTTATAATCAAGTCATACTATACTGGTATGATATTTTGCATATCATAATTAATACTTGGGTAATGTGTAGAATTGTGGGTATTGATTGGGTGATAATAAACTGCCGTCAAATCACCTGACTGATTATGAAATCTAAATGATCTTTTATTTTGGAGAACAGATTGAAAAGTGAAAGGAAATTTTACATCTTTTTAATGATGTCAATAGTGGGGAGGGCTAAGAAGATCAGGGAAAATGCTGGTTACAGTACTATCAAATTTTATTAGCCGATAGAGCTTATGAAAATCTCCTAACAACCGAAATTAACTTACTTTTTATATGAAAGATATTATTATGGTGTGTTTTACATCCTGTTTTGGGCTGTGTATGTGTTCATTTGTACACAAGTGGATTCATCTCTTGAACTTGGTCCTGTGAATGCGCTAACCTTGTGGCAAATTGGAACAGATGGCAATGTTGTGGCCATATTTCTATTAACTCAATGAAATAAAGGAAAGAGGAGATATTTTCATAGGTTCCTTTGTTTTTATGGTTTGTTTCAGTAACTTTTATATTAACTAAACCCTAAGAACTTATCTTTTCCTTCTTCATCATTGTAAACTATCTTTCTAGTATCCACAATGCATCGTGCAATTACGCATATTCTGTTAGATTCCACATTTGGAAAAGTGGCAGTGGATCACGTAAGGATATGCTTTATTCTGCTAACACCATGTGTATATATGTATATGTCTATGTGTGTATATGTATATGTATATGTATACATTGAGATGGATAGGTATGTATATTTGCGTGTGGACATGTATGTATATACATGTGTATGTGGATGGGTTGGGCCATTCTTTTGTCTGTTTCCTTGCGCTACCTCGATAACGCGGGAGACAGCGACAAAGCAAAATAAATATAAATATGAATAAATATAAATAACCATCAGCACCTTTTGTATAGCCATTTCATCAGACCGTATCACAGAACCATCTACTCTGTTTTAAGCCTGTGCCACACTTGTAGGTTGAAATTAAATGATGATTTAACTCTCAGAGTACTAATATTCTTTCAGATGTCTAAGTCTCTAACTGTCATGCAGAAATTATTTATAATCTTTCTAAACGCACATCATTTATAGCAATACTGTACTCACCCTGTTATTGACTTGTAAAAAGATTTTTTTTATATGAATCATATCCTTTGAATCCATGCTACCTCTCACTAGGTAGTTTTCCAGTATGTTAAATCATTTATTTGTTCTAATTCTATTTTTCAGCTCTTTCTGTATTACTTTTATCCGAGATACTGGCCATTAATTCATTGCATTTTCCTAATCTTTCATGTAAGAAAATACAGTGCTCGTTCTAACTCCCTCAGTACTAATCTTTCTTCCAAAAACTTGTGTTCATACACTTTTATTAAGTGCATATGGAGTTACTTCATGGGATCAGTATGTCTTATATAAACCAAGATTTATAACTTTTCAGGATCTGTTCCCCGTTGTAGATTGTTGGTGATGAAAAGAATAACATGTTGGGTACACTTTAGAATTCCTGATTCAAGTCCATGCTCGTTTTCTGATTTTCTATTAGAACACTAGCCTCTGAATCTTTCAGTATGGTTATTAACTTGATAAGGGATAATATGTTTCTGAAAAATATGTGGAATATGTTTTGATAACTCTTGCCCTTTTCTTTTTCATCTTAATCAATCTATATTCTTTTATGTTATTTTAGCTCATTTCTTCCTTTTTTATATTTTCCATTGTGTTTCTTAGCAGTGTTGTCTTCCCCATCTTCTTCAAAGTATACATTGTGTCCTTTACCCTTTTGGCATTATGAAGCCATACACTTTCCTTTCTGTCTCCATTTTCAATTACTGGTACACAGCCCACTCTCCTATATATCACATGTCGGAGAATATCCGTGTACCATTTGATGATTTTGACATTCTTCCCAGTTAATGTTAACAAAACATATAACTCCCTCAGCTTGCACCAGCCGTCCTCCACTTTGCAGTTTTTTACATGAGAAAGACAGACAACAGGAGGCCTGATTGGCCCACAACTTGTTTTTTGGGAAAAATATGATATAACCTGACAAAAAAATATAATTCTGCTGAGTACTTTTTTAAGCTAACTCCGACTCCCTGCTGCTGCACATTAGGCTTCTAATGTCCCTGGTACCACTGTTCTTTATATGTTTGTTTCTGGCGTTTTTCTCAAAGTATACCTGAATTTATGAAATATTTGTCTGAATGACTTTTAAAGGTAATTATAGTTTCAGCATTCACTACATCTTACAGTAACTTATTTGAGTGCTCAACACACCTATAGGAAAAAAAGCTTTTTTCCCCATCGGTACATCTTTTAACACTGAGTCTAATTTCATTTGTTTTAGCAACCATATTTTCCTGTTTCAAAAAGATGCTTGTGGTTTACTTTATTGGACTATTTCAAAATTCTGAAGAGATCCACTCATTTTAGCCTCTTTTCATATGCTAGATTTCTAAAGGATGGGATCAGTTTTGTTGTTTTTTTTTTGTACTTGCCTTGATGATTTTTCCTCATCTTTTTTATAGTTTGGGGACGAAAACTGGACTGAATATTCAAGGTGTGGTCCTGTAAGAGAATTATACAGTGTGACAATTGTTTCTGGTGTCTTATAATCTATGTTACCTTATAAGCTATTTTACCTTACATTTAGTTACCTTTTTTACTTGCTGCTTGAGATTGTTTAGTGTATTTCAGGTTGTTGCTTATGACAACTCAAGGTCCTTTTCTTCATTCACTTTATCTAGAGAGTTTCTGAACAGTTTGTAGTCGTAATGTATGTTCTTGTCTCCAAAGTGCATAACTTTACACTTGTCTACATTAGACTTTATTTCCCATCTGCCTGACCACTCTGCTAGTAAGTTAAGATCTTTTTGAATCTTTTGCAGTCCCACCTGTTTACAGCTCTACCTCCTAATATAGTATCACCAGTAAATTTGAAGATCTTAGATATGAGAGTGAGCTCTAGGTCATTAATGTAAATTATGAAAAAAATGGGGTCTAGGACTGACCCATGGCACACCACTCATTACGTCAAGCCAATCTGAGGCTTTGGTGTTTAATACTGAATGCTGCTCAGTCTCAGATCCATGTGCAGAGTTCTTCAGTGATTGCATGTGCTTTGAGTTTATGTAAAAGTCTATTGTGAGGTTCTTTATTGAAAGCCTTTTTGGAAATCAGAATATACGAAATCAGATGGCAATTATTCATCCCAATTCTGGTAAATAACACCAAAAAATTCCAGCAAATTCATCAGGCAGGATCTTCTATAGCAGAAACCCTGTTGGTTGTCCGATAGAATTTTGTGTTCTAGAAATGTAGATATTCTATTGTATTAATTTACCATCAATTCACCTAACTGACATATTGTTAATTGGATGCTAGTTCAAGGCACACTTTTTGTCTCCTTTTGTATATATAGGATGTCAATGGATTGAACCAGGGCATGTGAAGCGTCTTGGGTAAACTATGAAAGTTTTGTGGGGCCTGGATGTGGAAAGGGAACTGTGGTTTTGGTGCATTATACATGTCAGCTAGAGACTGAGTGTGACCGAATGTGGCCTTTGTTATCTTTTCCTAGTGCTACCTCGCTTGCATGCGGGGGGAGGGGGTTGTCATTTCAGGTGTGGTGCGGTGGCGACAGGAATGAATAAAGGCAGCAAGTTTGAATTGTGTACATGTGTATATATGTATATGATTGTGTATGTACATATATGTATACATTGAAATGTATAGGTATGTATATATGCGTGTGTGGATGTGTATGTATATACATGTGTATGTGGGTGGGTTGGGCCATTCTTTCATCTGTTTCCTTGCGCTGCCTCGCTAATGCGGGAGACAGCAACAAAGTTTAAAAAAATGATAATATAGCATTTACTAGTTTCTAGTCATTTAGCATCTGACCATCCAATAGAGATTCGTTGAATGTTTTTATTATGAGGTATATCAGCTGTCTCAAGACCTTTAAAAATCTTGGAGCTACGTCATCTGGGCCATTGGATTTATAGGATTTGATTGGTCCAGGTATTTAAGTATTTCAGAGCTCTTTATTTCTCTAACTTCTTACTCTTTTTCATCAGATCCTTGAATCATTTTCATTGGTTGTGGTATTTAAGATACTTCTTTGTGAATATTGAGTTAAAAGAATGATTTAGTAGGGTAGCTATTTCTGTGTCATTAGTAGTTAGTGTGACATGTTCATTTCATTATGGTCTAATTACTTCCTTTTCCTGTCTTCCTATGTCTTAGATATTTTAAGAATTCCTTAGGATTATTCTTAACTGTGAAGGAAATTTTTTTTGTTGCAATTACTCTTGCTTATGACCTTACACTCTCTTTGGATTTTGATTAATTCCTTGTGATTTTCATTGGTTTCCATTGATTTGGATTTCTTATACATTTTCAGATTATGTTTAATCTCAGATTTCTCCCGCACCAACCTACCCCACTCCCTCACCCTTCCACACTCTCCTACTTTCTTCGTTATTTAGGCCATGATTTGCTCTGGAGTAGTTTATCTCTATTGAAAAAAAAAGACCTCATATTCCCATCCAGTACTCTACCAAGGTGGGCTTTCCCCTATTCCATATAAGTGAAGACCATCCCAAATGTACAGATCTATCATGACTAGAATGGTCCCACAGGTCTATACTAAACATGCTATCCTCCTTCCTACAGAGAGCTTCGATTCTTCTGTTTGTCCCCAGCATTCTACTGAGGGTACAGGAATCGACATTGTGCCTTGGCAGCAATCCTGATATCATAAGCTTCCTGGCACTTTCCTTAAATTTGTTCATAAGTTCCCTTTACCTTGCTACTATTTATTCAAATCTCTCGTTAACTGCATCGTTTGTCCCCATCTGAATGATAAAAATCACATCCTTGGGATTGTTTGAGACCATGTTGTCAATCTCATCATTGTCCCCACCTGAACAACAAAAGTCACATCCTTGAGATTGTTTGACACCATGTTGTCAATCTTATTTAGGAATTGTTTTATCTTAGCACCTGCATAACACAAGTTCTTCCTGTTTCTACCCTTTGCACAGAACTTCTGGTCCTGATATCTGACTATATAGTCCCTGACCAACCTGTACTTCAATAGATATAGTAAAGTATAGTAAAATACAAGCAACCATGAAATCACTAGTGGTGAAAGGTGTACAAACTTTTACAGCTTAAGCTTATCACTTGGTTCCGTTCCCTGAGGTTACCCAGTTCCTAACATCTAAACCTCTTTATTGGCTTTTGAAATGAGCAATAAGATTTATGGTACAATGTTTTATGGTAGTATATATGATTTAAATGAATTTAGGCTTGATTTAGAAATCATTTTCTGAATAGTGCACATAATCATACTCACAGATACTCATAGGTCCTCTTTTGAATATAGGCCTCTTTTGGATTCCTCTTTTGTCAGCCCATCTAAACTTTAACTTTTTAGGTCATGTCTGGTTGTGTATATTTTCTCACTGTTGTTATATTTCCGTGCTTGGCTTTCTCAGAAACGATCTAGTCTTGCTTCAGAGGACTGTATTGATGGTGCTGCTATTACTTTCCGTGGTATGCTGTTCTATGTTTCTGCTTTTCTTTGTGTGAACAGATACTTCCTGATATCTAATCTTGATATTGATTTGTAGAGTTTAAGCTGGTGCCTCAGGGTGACAGTCAGCATGGGGGTGTATATAACTGGACACATTTTCATCATATTTTCCAGTTAGTATCTTGTACTTCTCAATCATATCACCTCTAGATTGTCTGTATGCCAGTGTTGGAAGGCTTAATTTTTGATTTCTTGAGTCATTCCTCATGTGAAAGTGTTGATAGCCCAGGTACTTGTTTAGTCACTCTCTGGACATTTTCTGTAGGTTCAGTGTTTTTCTTTATTTGTGGACACCATATCTGGTTGGCATACTCAAGATAAGATCTCACCAGTGCTGTGTATAGTAGTTTAAAAGTCTTACAATCCATGTATTCCATTGTTCTTCATGATACATCCATAATTGAGTTTGCCTTGTTGATCTTATATGAAGTGGTGCTCAATGACAGTTTAATGTGGATAGTTATTCTCAATATCCTTCTCTGTTTCAGACATGTACAGATTGCCTCAATTGACCCTCATATTCATTTTTTTCTCTTATCAATGTTGATATACACATTGATATATTCTCCACATTGGACAAGTTTCTTTGACTGCCTCTTTACTGCTTGACTTTTGTACTATATTTTGAAGGTAATCTTTACAGGCTGTCCCTTCTTATTGTGGCCAAATTTCCCTATCCATTTTATTTATTTGATATGAGATATGACCTATCCCATGTTTGTGGCCTCTGATTTGTTATTTTTCTTATCCTGATTCTTTCCTCTGTTACTCTATTATCAAGAGCAGCAAAGGAGGGAAGAATAATAAGGGGACTTCATGAGTGTGTAATTACTTATTTGTAATTACATATTTGTACAGTATGGCAAGAGGAGAATGCTCTTAGGGCCCTGACTTGAACTTTCGATGATATCAAGTAGACTTTTAAACCTTTCTAAACTGATGGCAGTTTCCTTCTCTGTTGGTAGTTTATTCTGACCCTTTAGCACCCAAACACTTCTAACTAACTTCCTGCCAGGAATTTTACATGGTCTCTGGTTACTCTGGTGCTGCATTTCTTGAAGAAGTGTTCATTGTCAGTGTTGGTAAAGCTAATTTGGAAACCAGAAGTCTGTTATCAGGTCTCCCCTTGTTTCTCCTCTCATGCATGGTGGACCACTATGTAACCCTCAGCCTCGTGTTGAGGTTCAGTCTTCTTGATTTAGGTACTGTACCATCATAGTTGCTCTTCTCATATTTTCTGTGCCTGAAATTTGTATTTCTTTGGGTTTAGTAACCAAACCTGCAAGGCATCATCCTGTTTTGATGTGATATACGCAGTGAATAGTTTACCAAACATGTAACTTATCCAAATGCCTGAATGTAGTCTTTATTTGTCAGGAAACAGTTTTCTTCTTTCTCAGTTCTCATGATGTTTAGCTTTGGCAACAGATAAGGCAAAATGTGTACCCCTTGGTCTCTTGCACACACAGATTCCTGTAATATTTTCCTGATAGATAATAAAGTCACACCGAGGCCTTCTTTTTTTCTGTTCCATCCTCATTATCTTATACTTGTATTGATCATCATCATCCATTTATCTAACCAACTTTCAGATCTTTACTTTTCTTGTGACCTTGACATTGCTCACCAACATGATTAGGTGCTGTTCCAGTCCAACAGGAAATTAATTTACTCACACAAAGAATAGAAGCAGGCCCAAAACCAACCTTGTGAAATGTCACTTGTGAACTCAGCCCACTTTGAGGTTGCCCCTCTTATCTGTGTCTTTTGTTCCCATCCACTAAGATTGTCTTCTGTCCAGTCATGTAGTCTTCCGGCTATTCCTACCAGTATCTGTGGATTCTTTGTCGACTTCTGATGGGCTTAGTGTCAGTGGCTTTTTGGTAGTTGAAGAACACACAATCTAACCATCCCTCTCATTTTAATTGAACATGAAGCTCACTCTGGATAGAAATCTTGAAGATTGATTGTGCATGACCTTTGCCTGAAACTGTGAAGCTTCCCAGTTAGGAAGTTTCTTCTTTACAAGTGGTCATTCATTTGCATTCTGAGATTTCTTTTCTGGAGTTTTGCAAATCATGATTGTTAGAAAGACTGGCTTATAGTTCTCAAGATTTCCCAGTACCCATTCTTAAATAACAGGCATAACATTTTCCCTCTTCCACATCTTTAGAATTACCCCTTCCTGTTGTGACTCTTACAGTAATATTTTGAGTGGTCGTGCAAGTGCCTCTGCTCATTCATTCAACACATATGTTGAGACTTCATCAGGAACATGAGCCTTATATTGATCAGATTGTTTTGATAGCCTGCATATATCATTTCTATCACTTCCATGACTTCATCCTTCACCCATTTTATTGATACAGGTATGTTATTATCCTTCATGAGGAAAACACTTTTAGACTTACGTTACAACTTCTTGCATATATCCTCATCATCTTCATGAATTTTCCACTTTGAGTCCCTTAGCCTGCTTTGATTATCTGTTGTTTAACAGATAGCCTTTTCATTTCATACTTTTCTTTTTTTTGTCCCTCAGTGCTCTTTTAAAAATCTCTTCCCCCCTTACCTTCCAGTACTCATTCCCTGGTCTTTTGTACATTTCATATGCTGGCTGGCTGTAGGGTTTTGATCTCCCTCATTTTGCTGTCCTTAGTTCATGTACTTTATAACATATCCTGATTAACCAGGTCTTTCTCCATTTTGATACCTCTTCTCTTTTAGCCACCATGGGTACCCATGTTCCGACTTCATTGTATGTTTCATAGAATCTTCTATAGTACTGGTGTATACTCTTATAGAACTCCCTGTCCCAGTCAGTATCCTCAAAGAACTTGATTAGTTCCATGGAAGTTGTGCTCTCTTTGGTTTCTGTGCCCCCATTGATTCCCTTGTTGTGTCCTACACTCCATAGCCAAAAAAGAAAGAAAAAAAAAAGAGCTACATGATTACTCTTTCGGTTTGGAGATTCATACTTCATAGGTTATATTTCCATGCTACAGTGTGTAATAGCTATGCTCAAGTAAAGGTACGATATCATCCCGCTCAGTTCTCTTATCCTCTGTGATGTGTTGATAAAGATAGTTCTTCTGTATACTTTTGGAGGATTTGTATCTTCAAGCTCTATGATGTGTTGATGCAGATAGTTTTTGATACTTTTGGGAGATTAGTGTCTCGAAATCCCTCGTTATCTGTACCTTACCTTCTCTGAGGAGGGTGTCTCATTACTTTCTGTGCCAGGGGTACTCAGTTACTTTAGGAGTAGGGCCGGATTATGAAACTCAGATTGATGGAAGGGTAATACATTTATTTCATCTCCATTTTTTCTCTAAACATTTCATTCAACTAATCATTAACAATTGATCACCTGTTTCACTCAGCCAATTAATACAGTTGGTCATGATAAAAATCTATTTATGTAAAGTTTCATAAGTACTTAAATAAGTAAATAAATTATTTCATTAATTTATTCTAATTTTTCTGAGTCTGTCAAAGGGCCAGTGAAAAACCACTCAAGGGCTGAATTTGGCCTGTGGGCTGCCAATTGAATAGCCCTGTTCTATACTATCTTTATTGTTCCTTCATTGTTTGATATACACCTGCTTTGGGTTCTTGCAATTCTTTGGAGGATTTTAAAATAACAGTACTGTAATACACCTCCTGCCTGCAGCAATTTACTAATTTTGTATTGTCTGAAGGCATCATCTGCTTATGTTTCCTAAAATTTGTTAAGATCTCTTATCGAGAGGACTAACCCTCCCTCCTTTATTGTCTCTCCTTGCCATTGTAAGTCATCTTGAACAGATCAAGTTAGACTTTAGTTTATATGTGCATTTGATTACCATTTGTGTGTTATAGGGAGAGAGTTTTACGCTGGTGTGTGTGTGTGTGTGTGTGTCTGTGATTTTGTCTTTGATAGCTTTGGGATGGGGAAGACTAAAGTCAGGGAGAGAGTGGGGGATTTATTAAACTAAACTCCTTTGTATTCATTTATAAGACCAGTACAGATATTATCAGGTATTAGTCTGATGGAATATGTGGTATCTTACAAATGACACACTTGGACATCCTTTTATAGAGTCTCAGAGCATCACATATCTGGGATCCTCTGGCAAAACTAGAGCTTTCAAATGCCGCACTTCTGGGACTTTCAGACATCACATTAGTTCTTTTACTGTACTTCACACCTAAAGTAGCTTTTGAACATCCTTATATCCAACTTGATTTTGATTTCATGTAATCAGATTTTTTTTTTTTTTTTGAACTAAGCTTGTACTTTCCAGCCTAGGACTTTCAATATCATCACAATTGTTACTTGAAGCATTCCCTGAATGCAACTTTTAGACATCATCACATCTGGGATTGGTAAAATATCACAGAACTGTATCATATATACTTCCAGATATCTGAGTTGGTGATTAAAGATGCTGGATAGATGTCTGTACCATCAGTTAGATTCGCTTCTTCCCCCACTAGCGACTGAAGACAGTAGTCAGGTATTTATTTATCTAATGTTTTGTTTTTTAATGATTGCAAGTAGGTTTATTGTTTGTTTAGTTATATTTTGAAAGGGAATGGTGAGTAAGAGCACATGGCTTAAGAAAAGATGTATACATTGATTTATTATAGTATTGTTATACATAATCGGTTTCCCACGTCGACGAAGTAGCGCCAGGAAACAGACAAAGAATGGCCCATCACTCATAAACACATATATACATAAATGCACATATACATATCAACATATACATACACTTACACAGACATATACATATATACACATGTACATATTCATACTTGCTTGCCTTCATCCACTCCTGTCACCACCCTGCCCCACAGGAAACAGCATCGCTGCCCCCTGCTTCAGCAAGGTAGCACCAGGAAAACAGACAAAAAGGACCACATTTGTTCACTCTCAGTCAGTCTCTAGCTGTCAAGTGTAAGGCACCGAAACCACAGTTTCCCAGCAACATCCAGGCCCAACAGACCTTTCCATGATTTACCCCAGCCACTTCACATACCCTGGATCAGTCCATTGACAGCACGCCGACCCCAGTATACCACATCGTTCCTATTCATTCTATTCCTTGAACACCTTTCACCCTCCTGTATGTTCAGGCCCCAATTGCTCAAAATCTTTTTCACCCCATCCTTCCACCTCCAATTTGGTCTCCTGCTTCTCCTTCCCTCCACCTCTGACACATATATCCTCTTTGTTAATCTTTCCTGACTCATCTCTTAACCCTTTCATTACTTATTCGATCAAACCACCTCACACCACATATTGTCCTCAAACATTTCATTTCCAACACACCCACCCTCCTCTGCACAACCCTATCTATACCCCATGCCTCGCAACCATAGTACATTTTTGGAACCACTATTCCTTCGAACATTGCAAGTAGGTTTTTTGTTTGTTTAGTTATGTTTTGAAAGGGAATGAACATGGCTTAAGAAAAGGTTTATACGTTAATTTATTATATTATTGTTATACATAATCTCAGTCTCTAGCTGTCATGTGTAATACACTGAAGCCACAGCTTCCTAGCCACATCCAGGCCTAACAGACCTTTCCATGGCTTACCCCAGCCACTTCACATAACCTGGATCAGTCCATTGACAGCACATCGACTCCAGTATACCACATCGTTCCTATTCATTCTATTCCTTGAACGCCTTTCACCCTTCTGTATGTTCAGGCCCCGACCACTCAAAATCTTTTTCACCCCATCCTTCCACCTCCAATTTGGTCTCCTGCTTCTCCTTCTTCCCTCCACCTCTGACACATATATCTTCTTTGTCAATCTTGCTTGACTCGTTTTCTCCATGTGTCCAAAACCATTTCAAAACACCCTCTTCTGCTCTCTCAACCACACATCTCTTTACACATTCATTACTTATTCGATCAAACCACCTCACACCACATATTGTCCTCAAACATTTCATTTCCAACACATCCACCCTCCTCTGCACAACCCTATCTATACCCCATGCCTCACAACCATATTACGTTGTTGGAACCACTATTCCTTCAAACATACCCATTTTTGCTCTCTGAGATATCGTTCTCACCTGCCACACATTCTTCAACACTCCAAGAACCTTCGCCCCCTCCCCCACCCTGTGTCTCACTTTTGCTTCCATGGTTTCATCCACTGCTAAGTCCACTCCAAGATATCTAAAACACTTCACTTCCTCCAGTTTTCCTCCATTCAAACTTGCCCCCCAAGTAACTTGTCCCTCAATCCTACTGAACCTAATAACTTTGCTCTTATTCACATTTACTCTCAACTTTCTTCTTGCACACACTTTACCAAACTCAGTCACCAACTTCTGCAGTTTCTCACCCGAATCAGCCACCAGCGCTGTATCATCAGCAAACAAAAACTGACTCACTTCCCAAGCCCTCTCATCCAGAACAGACTGCACACTTGCTCCTCTCTCCAAAACTCTTGCATTCACCTCCCTAACCACCCCACCCATAAACAAATTGAACAACCATGGAGACATCACACACCCCTGCCGCATACTGACATTCACTGGGAACCAATCACTTTCCTCTCTTCCTACTCGTGCTTATGTCTTACATCCTTGGAAAAAGCTTTTCACTGCTTCTAGCAGCTCACCTCTCACACCATATACTCTTAAAGCCTTCCACAAAGCATCTCTATCCACCCTATCATATGCCTTCTCCAGATCCATAAATGCTACATACAATTACATCTGTTTTTCTAAGTATTTCTTACATACATTCTTCAAAGCAAACACCTGATCCACACATCCTCTACCTCTTCTGAAACCACACTGCTCGTCCCCAATCTGATGCTCTGTACATGCCTTTACCCTTCCATACAATTTCCTAGGAATACTCAACAAAGTTATACCTCTGTAATTTGAACACTCACCTTTATCCCCTTTGCCTTTGCACAATGGCACAATGCATCCATTCCACCAATCCTTAGGCACATATACAAACATATATGTATACACATCAGCATACATATATATATATACACGTACACAGACACACACATATATACACATGTAATACATATCCAAACTTGCTTGCCTTCATCCATTCCTGGCGTTACCCCACCCCACAGGAATCAGCATTGCTACCCCCTGCTTCAGCAAGGTAGTGCCAGGAAAACTGACAAAAAGGCCACATTTGTAATGCACTGAAACTACAGCTCCCTATCCACATCCAGGCCCCACAAACCTTCCCATGGTTTACCCTAGATATTTCGCATGCCCTGGTTCAGTCTGTTGACATCATGTTGACCCCAGTATGCCACATCATTCCAATTCACTCTATTCCTTGCATGCCTCTCACCCTCCTGTATGTTCAGGCCCCTATTGCTCAAAATCTTTTTCACTGTAGCCTTCCACCTCCAATTTGGTCTCCCGCTTCTCCATGTTCCCTCTACTTCTGACACATATATCCTCTTTGCCAATCTATCCTCACTCATTCTCTCCATGGGACCAAACCATTTCAACATACCCTCTTCTACTCTCTCAACCACACTCTTTATTTCCATGCATCTCTCCCTTAGTCTTTCATTACTTATGTGATCAAACAACCTCACACCACATATTGTCCTCAAACATTTCATTTTCAACACATCCACTCTCCTATGTACAAACCTATGTACAGCCCATGTCTCACAACCATATAACATTGTTGGAACTACTACTCCTTCAAAGATACCCATTTTTGCACTTAGAGATAACGCTCTTTCCTTCCACACATTCTTTATCACTCCCAGAACCTTCACCCCCATCCCCTGTTCCACTTCCATGGTTCCATCCGCTGCTAAGTCCACTCCCAGATATCTAAAACACTTCACTTTCTGATTTTTTTCTATTCAAACTTAATCAAAATTAACTTGTCCCTGAACTCTACTGAATCTAATAACTTTGCTCTTATTCGCATCTCTACTCTCAACTTTCTCCTCTCACACACTCTTCCAAACTCAGTCACCAAATTCTGCAGTTTCTCACTCAAGTCAGCCAACATTGCTTATCATCAGCAAACGACAACTGACTCACTTCCCAGGCCCTCTCATCCCCAACAGATTTCATACTCTCCCCTCTCTCCAAAACTTTTGCATTTACCTTCCTAACCACCCCATCCATAAACAAATTAAACAACCATGGAGACATTGCACACCTCTGCTGCAGACTGACCTTCACTGGGAGCCAGTCACTTTCCTCTCTTCTTACAAGCAAACATGCCTTACATACTTGGTAAAAAAAACTTTTACCGCTTCTAGTGGCTTACCTCCCACCCCATGCACTCTTAAGACCTTCCACAAAGCATCCTTATCAACCCTATCATATGCCTTCTCCAGATCCATAAATGCTACATATAAATCCATTTGTTTTTCTAAGTATTTCTCACACACATTCTTCAAAGCAAACAACTGATCCACACATCATCTATCTTTCATATATACATCTATATATCATATTTATTATTATTATACTTAGTCGCTGTCTCCAGCATTAGCAAGGTAGCGCAAGAAAACAGACAAAAGAATTGCCCAACCAACCCACATACAGATGTGTGTACATAAATGCCCACACAGACACATATACATACTTATACATTTCAATGTATACATACATATACAGACATGTACACATGTACATATTCATACTTGCTGCCTTCATCCATTCCTGCCACCTCCCTGCTACACATGAAATGTCATCCCCTTCCATCCTTGCACGCGCAAGATATTGCTAGGAAAAGACAACAAAGGCCACATTCGTTCACACTCAGTCTCTAGCTGTCATGTGTAATGTACCGAAAACAGAGTTCCCTTTCCACATGTAGGCCCCACAAAACTTTCCATGGTTTACTCCAGATGCTTCACATGCCTGGTTCAATCCATTGACAGCATGTTGACCCCGGTATACCACATCATTCCAATTCATTCTATTCCTTGCACACCTTTCACCCTCCTGTATGTTTAGGCCCCAATTGCTCAAAATCTTTTTCACTCCATCCTTCCACCTCCAATTTGGTCTCCCACTTCTCCTTGTTCCTCTTCCGCTGACACCTATATCTTCTTTGTCAATTTTTCCTGCTTTATTCTTTCCATGTGACCAAACCATTTCAAAGCACCCTCTTCTGCCCTCTCAACCACACTCTTTTTATTACCACACATCTCTCTTACCCTTCACATGCCCTGGTTCAATCCATTGACAGCACGTCGACCCTGGTATACCACATCGTTCCAGTTCACTCTATTCCTTGCATGCCTTTCACCCTCCTGCATGTTCAGGCCCCGATCACTCAAAACCTTTTTCACTCCATCTTTCCACCTCCAGTTTGGTCTCCCACTTCTCCTCGTTCCCTCCACCTCTGACACATATATCCTCTTTGTCAGTCTTTCCTCACTCATTCTCTCCATGTGACAAAACCATTTCAAAACACCCTCTTCTGCTCTCTCAACCACACTCTTTTTATTACCACGCATTTCTTTTCCCCTTTCATTGCTAACTTGATCAAACCACCTCACACCACATATTGTCCTCAAACATCTCATTTCCAACACATCCACCCTCCTCTGCACAACCCTATCTGTAGCCCATGCCTCGCCACCACATAACATTGTTGGAACCACTATTCCTTCAATCATACCCATTTTTGCTCTCCGAGATAACATTCTTTCCTTCCACACATTCTCTATCACTCCCAGAAACTTCGACCCCTATCCCACCCTTTGACTCACTTCCGCTTCCATGGTTCCATCTGCTGCTAAATCCACTCCCAGATATCTAAAACACTTCTCTTCCTCCATTTTTCTCCATTCAAACTTACCTCTCAATTAACTTGTCCCTAAACCCTGCTGAACCTAATGACCTTTGCTCTTATTCACATTTACTCTCAGCTTTCTTCTTTCAAACACTTTACTAAACTCAGTCACCAGCTTCTGCAATTTCTCACCCGAATCAGCCACCAGCGCTGTATCATCAGTGAACAGCAACTGACTCACTTTCCAAGCCCTCTCATCCCCAACAGACTGCATACTTGCCCCTCTCTCCTAAACTCTTACATTCACCTGCCTAACAACCCCATCCATAAACAAATTAAACAACCATGGAGACATCACACATCCCTGCCGCAAACCTACATTCACTGAGAACCAATCACTTTCCCTTCTTCCTACATGCACACATGCCTTAGATCCTCGATAATAACTTTTCACTACTTCTAGCAACTTGCCTCCCACACCATATATTATTAATACCTTCCACAGAGCATCTCTATCAACTCTATCAACTTTTGGATGTTAATGTGCTGAGAGGTGCAACTGGAGGGATGCCTGATCATTATCTTGTGGAGGCGAAGGTGAAGATTTGTAGAGGTTTTCAGAAAAGAAGAGAGAATGTTGGGGTGAAGAGAGTGGTGAGAGTAAGTGAGCTTGGAAAGGAGACTTATGTGAGGAAGTACCAGGAGAGACTGGGTACAGAATGGAAAAAGGTGAGAACAAAGGACGCAAGGGGAGTGGGGGAGGAATGGGATGTATTTAGGGAAGCAGTGTTGGCTTGTGCAAAAGATGCTTGTGGCATGAGAAGTTTGGGAGGTGGGCAGATTAGAAAGGGTAGTGAGTGGTGGGATGAAGTAGTATGATTATTTGGACGATTTTTGCAGGGAAATAATGGAAATGACTGGGAGATGTATAAAAAAAAGAGACAGGAGGTCAAGAGAAAGGTGCAAGAGGCAAAAAAGAGAGCAAATGAGAGTTGGGGTGAGAGAGTATCATTAAATTCTGGGGAGAATAAAAAGATGTTTTGGAAGGAGGTAAATAAAGTGCATAAGACAAGGGAACAAATGGGAACATCAGTGAAGGGGGCTAATGGGGAGGTGATAACAAGTAGTGGTGATGTGAGAGAGAGATAGAGTGAGTATTTTGAAGGTTTGTTGAATGTGTTTGATGATAAGAGTTGCAGATATAGGGTGTTTTGGTCAAGGTGGTGTGCAAAGTGAGAGGGTTAGGGAGAATGATTTGGTAAACAGAGAAGAGGTAGTAAAAGCTTTGCGGAAGATGAAAGCCGGCAAGGCAGCGGGTTTGGATGGTATTGCAGTGGAATTTATTAAAAAAGGGGGTGACTTGTTGACTGGTTGGTAAGGTTATTCAATGTATGTATGACTCTGGTGAGGTGCCTGAGGATTGGCGGAATGCTTGCATAGTGCCATTGTACAAAGGCAAAGGGGAAAAGAGTGAGTGCTCAAATTACAGAGGTATAAATTTGTTGAGTATTCCTGGTAAATTACATGGGAGGGTATTGATTGAGAGGGTGAAGGCATGTACAGAGCATCAGATTGGGGAAGAGCAGTGTGGTTTGAAAAGTGGTAGAGGATGTGTGGACCAGGTGTTTGCTTTGAAAAATGTATGTGAGAGATACTTAGAAAAGTAAATGGAGTTGTATGTAGCATTTATGGATCTGGAAACGGAAGTGAATCATAGGGTGGAGGAGGGGGCAAAAGTTCTAGGAGCATTGGAGAATGTGTCAAGAACCTTATCTCGGAGAGCAAAAATGGGTATGTTTGAAGGAATAGTGGTTCCAACAATGTTATATGGTTGCGAGGCGTGGGCTATTGATAGAGTTGTGCAGAGGAGGGTGGATGTGCTGGAAATGAGATGTTTGAGGACAATATGTGGTGTGAGGTGGTTTGATCGAGTAAGTAATGAAAGGGTAAGAGAGATGTGTGGTAATAAAAAAAGTGTGGTTGAGAGAGCAGAAGAAGGTGTTTTGAAATGGTTTGGTCACATAGAGAGAATGAGTGGGGAAAGATTGACAAAGAGGATATATGCGTCAGAGGTGGAGGGAACGAGAAGTGGGAGACCAAATTGGAGGTGGAAAGATGGAGTGAAAAAGATTTTGAGTGATCGGGGCCTGAACATGCAGGAGGGTGAAAGGCGTGCAAGGAATAGAGTGAATTGGAACAATGTGGTATACTGGGGTCGACGTGCTGTCAGTGGATTGAACCAGGGCATGTGAAGCTGTCTAGGGTAAACCATGGAAAGTTGTATGGGGCCTGGATGTGGAAAGGGAGCTGTGGTTTCGGTGCATTATTACATGACAGCTAGAGACTGAGTGTGAACGAATGGGGCCTTTGTTGTCTTTTCCTAGTGCTACCTCGCACACATGAGGGGGGAGGGTGTTGTTATTCCATGTGTGGCGGGGTGGCGATGGGAATGAATAAAGGCAGACAGTATGAATTATGTACGTGTATATATGTATATGTCTGTGTGTGTATATATATGTATACGTTGAGATGTATAGGTATGTATATGTGCTGTGTGTGGACATGTATGTATATACATGTGTATGTGGGTGGGTTGGGCCATTCTTTCATCTGTTTCCTTGCGCTACCTCGCTAACACGGGAGACAGTGACAAAGCGAAATAAAAAATATAAGTAAATATATATATATATACATATGGGAGCGGGAGGCTGGAAATCCTCCCCTCTCGCTTTTAGTTTTCCTAATGAAGGAACAGAGGAGGGGGCCAAGTGAGGATATTTCTCTAAGGCTCAGTCGTCTGTTCTTAACGCTACCTCACGAACGCTGGAAATGGCGAATAATATAAAAAGAAAAGGGGGGCTAATGGGGAGGTTATAACAAGTAGTGGTGATGTGAGAAGGAGATGGAGTGAGTATTTTAAAGGTTTGTTGAATGTGTTTGATGATAGAGTGGCAGATATAGGGTGTTTTGGTCGAGGTGGTGCGCAAAGTGAGAGGGTTAGGGAAGATGATCTGGTAAACAGAGAAGAGGTAGTAAAAGCTTTGCAGAAGATGAAAGCCGGCAAGGCAGCGGGTTTGGATGGTATTGCAGTGGAATTTATTAAAAAAGTGGGTGACTGTATTGTTGACTGGTTGGTAAGGTTATATAATGTATGTATGACTCATGGTGAGGTGCCTGTGGATTGGCGGAATGCTTGCATAGTGCCATTGTACAAAGGCAAAGGGATAAGAGTGAGTGCTTAAATTACAGAGGTATAAGTTTGCTGAGTATTCCTGGTAAATTATATGGGAGGGTATTGATTGAGAGGGTGAAGGCATGTACAGAGCATCAGATTGGGGAAGAGCAGTGTGGTTTGAGAAGTGGTAGAGGATGTGTGGATCAGGTGTTTGCTTTGAAGAATGTATGTGAGAAATACTTAGAAAAGCAAATGGATTTGTATGTAGTGTATGTGAGAAATACTTAGAAAAGCAAATGGATATGTATGTAGCATTTATGGATCTGGAGAAGGCATATGATAGAGTTGATAAAGATGCTCTGTGGAAGGTATTAAGAATATATGGTGTGGGAGGCAGGTTGTTAGAAGCAGTGAAAAGTTTTTATCAAGGATGTAAGGCATGTGTACGTGTAGGAAGAGAGGAAAGTGATTGGTTCTCCATGAATGTAGGTTTGCGGCAGGGGTGTGTGATGTCTCCATGGTTGTTTAATCTGTTTATGGATGGGGTTGTTAGGGAGGTGAATGCAAGAGTTTTAGAGAGAGGGGCAAGTACGAAGTCTGTTGTGGATGAGAGAGCTTGGGAAGTGAGTCAGTTTTTGTTTGCTGATTCATGTGAGAAACTGCAGAAGCTATTGACTGAGTTTGGTAAAGTGTGTGAAAGAAGAAGGTTGAGAGTAAATGTGAATAAGAGTAAGAGTTGAGGGTCAAGTAAACTGGGAGGTAAGTTTGAATGGAGAAAAACTGGAGGAAGTGAAGTGTTTTAGATATCTGGGAGTGGATTTGGCAGTGGATGGAGCCATGGAAGCAGAAGTGAATCATAGGGTAGGGAGGGGGCGAAAATTCTAGGAGCCTTGAAGAATGTGTGGAAGTCGAGAACATTATCTCGGAAAGCAAAAATGGGTACGTTTGAAGGAATAGTAGTTCCAACAATGTTGTATGGTTGCGAGGCGTGGGCTATGGATAGAGTTGTGCGTAAGAGGGTGGATGTGCTGGAAATAAGATGTTTGAGGACAATATGTGGTGTGAGGTGGTTTGATCGAGTAAGTAATGTAACGGTAAGAGAGATGTGTGGAAATAAAAAGAGTGTGGTTGAGAGAGCAGAAGAGGGTGTTTTGAAATGGTTTGGTCACATGGAGAGAATGAGTGAGGAACGATTGACAAAGAGGATATATGTGTCAGAGGTGGAGGGAATGAGGAGAAGTGGGAGACCAAATTGGAGGTGGAAAGATGGAGTGAAAAAGATTTTGAGTGATCGGGGCCTGAACTTGCAGGAGGGTGAAAGGCTTGGAAGGAATAGAGTGAATTGGAACGATGTGGTATACTGGGGTGGATGTGCTGTCAATGGATTGAACCAGGGCATGTGAAGTGTCTTGGGTAAACCATGGAAAGTTTTGTGGGGCCTGGATGTGGAAAGGGTGCTGTGGTTTCGGTGCATTATTACATGACAGCTAGAGACTGAGTGTGAACGAATGGGGCCTTTGTTGTCTTTTCCTAGTGCTACCTCGCACATATGAGGGGGAGCGGGATGTTATTCCATGTGTGGCGGGGTGGCGATGGGAATCAATAAAGGCAGACAGAATGAATTATGTACATGTGTATATATGTATATGTCTGTGTGTATATATATATATATGTATATGTTGAGATGTATAGGTATGGATATGTGCTATGTGTGGATGTTTATGTATATACATGTATGTGTGGGTGGGTTGGGCCATTCTTTCGTCTGTTACCTTGTGCTACCTCACTAACACGGGAGACAGCAACAAAGCAAAATAAATAAATTATATATATATATATATATATATATATATATATATATATATATATATATATATATATATATATACAGCGCTGGTGGCGGATTCATGTGAGAAACTGCAGAAGCTGGTGACGGAGTTTGGTAAAGTGTGTGGAAGAAGAAAGTTAAGAGTAAATGTGAATAAGAGCAAGGTTATTAGGTACAGTAGGGTTGAGGGTCAAGTCAATTGGGAGGTGAGTTTGAATGGAGAAAAACTGGAGGAAGTGAAGTGTTTTAGATATCTGGGAGTGGATCTGTCAGCGGATGGAACCATGGAAGCGGAAGTGGATCATAGGGTGGGGGAGGGGGCGAAAATTTTGGGAGCCTTGAAAAATGTGTGGGAGTCGAGAACATTATCCCGGAAAGCAAAAATGGGTATGTTTGAAGGAATAGTGGTTCCAACAATGTTGTATGGTTGCGAGGCGTGGGCTATGGATAGAGTTGTGCGCAGGAGGATGGATGTGCTGGAAATGAGATGTTTGAGGACAATGTGTGGTGTGAGGTGGTTTGATCGAGTAAGTAACGTAAGGGTAAGAGAGATGTGTGGAAATAAAAAGAGCGTGGTTGAGAGAGCAGAAGAGGGTGTTTTGAAATGGTTTGGGCACATGGACAGAATGAGTGAGGAAAGATTGACCAAGAGGATATATGTGTCGGAGGTGGAGGGAACGAGGAGAAGAGGGAGACCAAATTGGAGGTGGAAAGATGGAGTGAAAAGGATTTTGTGTGATCGGGGCCTGAACATGCAGGAGGGTGAAAGGAGGGCAAGGAATAGAGTGAATTGGAGCGATGTGGTATACAGGGGTTGACGTGCTGTCAGTGGATTGAATCATGGCATGTGAAGCGTCCGGGGTAAACCCTGGAAAGCTGCGTAGGTATGTATATTTGCGTGTGTGGACGTGTGTATTTACATGTGTATGGGGGGGGATTGGGCCATTTCTTTCGTCTGTTTCCTTGCGCTACCTCGCAAACACGGGAGACAGCGACGAGGTATAAAAAAAAAATATATATATATCTTTTCTTTCTTTCAAACTATTCGCCATTTCCCGCATTAGCGAGGTAGCGTTAAGAACAGAGAACTGGGCCTTTGAGGGAATATCCTCACCTGACCCCTTTCTCTGTTCCTTCTTTTGGAAAATTAAAAAAAATAATGAGAGGGGAGGATTTCCAGCCCCCCGCTCCCTTCCCTTTTAGTCGCCTTCTACGACACGCAGGGAATACGTGGGAAGTATTCTTTCTCCCCTATCCCCAGGGATAATATATATATATATATATATATATATATATATATATATATATATATATTATCCCTGGGGATAGGGGAGAAAGAATACTTCCCACGTATTCCCTGCGTGTCGTAGAAGGCGACTAAAAGGGAAGGGAGCGGGGGGCTGGAAATCCTCCCCTCTCATTATTTTTTTTAATTTTCCAAAAGAAGGAACAGAGAAAGGGGTCAGGTGAGGATATTCCCTCAAAGGCCCAGTTCTCTGTTCTTAACGCTACCTCGCTAATGCGGGAAATGGCGAATAGTTTGAAAGAAAGAAAAGATATATATATATTTTTTTTTTATACCTCGTCGCTGTCTCCCGTGTTTGCGAGGTAGCGCAAGGAAACAGACGAAAGAAATGGCCCAATCCCCCCCCATACACATGTAAATACACACGTCCACACACGCAAATATACATACCTACGCAGCTTTCCAGGGTTTACCCCGGACGCTTCACATGCCATGATTCAATCCACTGACAGCACGTCAACCCCTGTATACCACATCGCTCCAATTCACTCTATTCCTTGCCCTCCTTTCACCCTCCTGCATGTTCAGGCCCCGATCACACAAAATCCTTTTCACTCCATCTTTCCACCTCCAATTTGGTCTCCCTCTTCTCCTCGTTCCCTCCACCTCCGACACATATATCCTCTTGGTCAATCTTTCCTCACTCATTCTGTCCATGTGCCCAAACCATTTCAAAACACCCTCTTCTGCTCTCTCAACCACGCTCTTTTTATTTCCACACATCTCTCTTACCCTTACGTTACTTACTCGATCAAACCACCTCACACCACACATTGTCCTCAAACATCTCATTTCCAGCACATCCATCCTCCTGCGCACAACTCTATCCATAGCCCACGCCTCGCAACCATACAACATTGTTGGAACTACTATTCCTTCAAACATACCCATTTTTGCTTTCCGGGATAATGTTCTCGACTTCCACACATTTTTCAAGGCTCCCAAAATTTTCGCCCCCTCCCCCACCCTATGATCCACTTCCGCTTCCATGGTTCCATCCGCTGACAGATCCACTCCCAGATATCTAAAACACTTCACTTCCTCCAGTTTTTCACCATTCAAACTCACCTCCCAATTGACTTGACCCTCAACCCTACTGTACCTAATAACCTTGCTCTTATTCACATTTACTCTTAACTTTCTTCTTCCACACACTTTACCAAACTCCGTCACCAGCTTCTGCAGTTTCTCACATGAATCCGCCACCAGCGCTGTATCATCAGCGAACAACAACTGACTCACTTCCCAAGCTCTCTCATCCCCAACAGACTTCATACTTGCCCCTCTTTCCAAAACTCTTGCATTTACCTCCCTAACAACCCCATCCATAAACAAATTAAACAACCATGGAGACATCACACACCCCTGCCGCAAACCTACATTCACTGAGAACCAATCACTTTCCTCTCTTCCTACACGTACACATGCCTTACATATATATATATATATATATATTTTTTTTTTTTTTTTCATACTATTCGCTGTTTCCCGCGATAGCGAGGTAGCGTTAAGAACAGAGGACTGGGCCTTTGAGGGAATATCCTCACCTGGACCTCTTCTCTGTTCCTTCTTTTGGAAAAAAAAAAAAAAAAAAAAAAAAAACGAGAGGGGAGGATTTCCAGCCCCCCGCTCCCTTTCCTTTTAGTCGCCTTCTACGACACGCAGGGAATACGTGGGAAGTATTCTTTCTCCCCTATCCCCAGGAAATGTTCGTTACAGCACATCAAGCTTTGATTTATCTGTATTTAGGATGGGATAGAGCAGCTACACAGGCTACCCAAGTTCCCCTTGCATGGGCCCATTCAAGCCTCCGAGGAGGACAGCGTCTCCTGGAAGCTTGTCTGTGTAATCGTGGCCTTGACCCAATGCTAGCCGTACGGCTAGCATATATATATATATATATATATATATTTTTTTTTTTCAAACTATTTGCCATTTCCCGCGTTAGCGAGGTAGCGTTAAGAACAGAGAACTGGGCCACTGAGGGAATATCCTCACCTGGCCCCCTTCTCTGTTCCTTCTTTTGGAAAATTAAAAAAAATTGAGAGGGGAGGATTTCCAGCCCCCCGCTCCCTCCCCTTTTAGTCGCCTTCTATGACACACAGGGAATACGTGGGAAGTATTCTTTCTCCCCTATCCCCAGGGATATATATATATATATATATATATATATATATATATATATATATATATATATATATATATATATATATATGTATATATATATATATATATATATATATATATATATATATGTGAATAGGAGAGATGGAACCATGGAAGTGGAAGTGGATCATAGGGTGGGGGAGGGGGCGAAAATTCTGGGAGCCTTGAAGAATGTATGGCAGTCAAGAACATTATCTCGGAAAGCAAAAATGGGTATGTTTGAAGGAATAGTGGTTCCAACAATGTTGTATGGTTGCGAGGCATGGGCTATGGATAGAGTTGTGCGCAGGAGGATGGATGTGCTGGAAATGAGATGTCTGAGGACAATGTGTGGTGTGAGGTGGTTTGATCGAGTAAGTAACGTAAGGGTAAGAGAGATGTGTGGAAATAAAAAGAGTGTGGTTGAGAGAGCAGAAGAGGGTGTTTTGAAATGGTTTGGGCACATGGAGAGAATGAGTGAGGAAAGATTGACCAAGAGGATATATGTGTCAGAGGTGGAGGGAACGAGGAGAAGAGGGAGACCAAATTGGAGGTGGAAAGATGGAGTGAAAAAGATTTTGTGTGATCGGGGCCTGAACATGCAGGAGGGTGAAAGGAGGGCAAGGAATAGAGTGAATTGGAGCGATGTGGTATACAGGGGTTGACGTGCTGTCAGTGGATTGAATCAAGGCATGTGAAGCGTCTGGGGTAAACCATGGAAAGCTGTGTAGGTATGTATATTTGCGTGTGTGGACGTGTGTATGTACATGTGTATGGGGGGGGTTGGGCCATTTCTTTCGTCTTTTTCCTTGCGCTACCTCGCAAACGCGGGAGACAGCGACAAAGTATAAAAAAAAAAAGAAAATATATATATGGAAAGTGGATGGAGAGAGACAGGTGATTATCGGTGCTTATCCACCAGGTCATGAGAAGAAAGATCATGAGAGGCAAGTGTTTTGGGAGCAACTGAGTGAGTGTGTCAGCAGCTTTGATGCAAGAAACTGGGTATAATGGTAGGTGATATAAATGCAAAGGTGAGTAATGTGGCAGTTGAGGGTATAATTGGTGTACATGGGGTATTTATTGTTGTGAATGGAAATGATGAAGAGCTTGTGGAGTTGTGTGCTGAAAAAAGACTGGTGATTGGAAATATCTGGATTAAAAAGAGAGATTCATATAAGTATACATATGTGAATAGGAGAGATGGTCAAAAGGCATTATTGGATTATGTGTTAATTGATAGGCGTGTAAATGAGAGACTTTTGAATGTTAAAGTGCTGAGAGGGGCAGCTGGAGGGATGTCTGATCACTATCTTGAGGATGCAAAGGTAAAGAGTTGTAGAGGTTTCAAAAAAGAGAGAAAGTTGGGGAGAAGAGAATGGTGAAAGTAAGTGAACTTGGAAAAGAGACTTGTGTGAGGAAGTGCCAGGAGAGATTATTGAGTGCAGAATGGGAAAAGGTAAAAGCAAATGATGTGAGGGGAGTGGGTGAGGAATGGGATGTATTTAGGGAAGCAATGATGGCACGTGCAAAAGATGCATGTGGCATGAGAAAGTTGGGAGGTGTGCAGATTAGAAAGGGTAATGAGTGGTGGGATGAAGAAGTAAAGTTGTTAGTGAAAGAGAAAAAGGTGTTTGGATGATACTTAAAAGGAAGGAGTGCAAATGACTGGGAGATTTATAAAAGAAAGCAGCAAGAGGTCAAGAGGAAGGTGCAAGGGTTGAAAAGAGGGCACATTAAAGCTGGGGTGAGAGAGTATCATTAAACTTTAGGGAGAATAAAAAGATATTTTGGAAAGAAGTGAATATTGTGTGAAAGACAAGAGAACAAATGGGATCATTGGTGAAGGGGGCAAGGGGGAAGTAATAACATGTAGTGATGAAGTTAGGAGATGAAGTGAGCATTTTGAAGGTTTGTTGATGCTGTTTCCTTTAGGGCAGCGTGTTGCCAAGAATGGATGAGGGCAAGCAAGTGTGGATATGTACAGGCATGTGTATGTATGTCTGTGTATGTTTATGTTGAAATGTATATGTATGCATATGTACATGTTTGGGTGTTTATGCATATATATGTGTATATGAGTGGATGGGCCATTCTTCGTTTGTTTCCTAGCGCTACCTTGCAAACATGGGAAATTGCAAATGTATGAAGAAAAAAGAAGTGGATCATAGGGTGGGGGAGGAGGCGAAAATTCTGGGAGCCTTGAAGAATGTGTGGAAGTCGAGAACATTATCTCGGAAAGCAAAAATGGGTATGTTTGAAGGAATAGTGGTTCCAACAATGTTGTATGGTTGCGAGGCGTGGGCTATGGATAGAGTTGTGCGCAGGAGGATGGATGTGCTGGAAATGAGATGTTTGAGGACAATGTGTAGTGTGAGGTGGTTTGATCGAGTAAGTAACGTAAGGGTAAGAGAGATGTGTGGAAATAAAAAGAGCGTGGTTGAGAGAGCAGAAGAGGGTGTTTTGAAATGGTTTGGGCACATGGAGAGAATGAGTGAGGAAAGATTGACCAAGAGGATATATGTGTCGGAGGTGGAGGGAACGAGGAGAAGAGGGAGACCAAATTGGAGGTGGAAAGATGGAGTGAAAAAGATTTTGTGTGATCGGGGCCTGAACATGCAGGAGGGTGAAAGGAGGGCAAGGAATAGAGTGAATTGGAGCGATGTGGTATACCGGGGTTGACGTGCTGTCGGTGGGTTGGATCAGGGCGTGTGAGGCGTCTGGGGTAAACCATGGAAAGCTGTATAGGTATGTATATTTGCGTATGTGGACGTATGTATATACATGTGTATGGGGGTGGGTTGGGCCATTTCTTTCGTCTGTTTCCTTGCGCTACCTCGCAAACGCGGGAGACAGCGACAAAGCAAAAAAAAAAAAAATATATATATATATATATATATATATATATATATATATATATATATATATATATATATATATATATATTATTATTTTATTATACTTTGTTGCTGTCTCCCTGGGGATAGGGGAGAAAGAATACTTCCCATGTATTCCCTGCGTGTTGTAGAAGGCGACTAAAAGGGGAGGGAGCGGGGGGAGGGGCTGGAAATCCTCCCCTCTCGTTATTTTTTAATTTTCCAAAAGAGGGAACAGAGAAGGGGGCCAGGTGAGGATATTCCCTCAAAGGCCCAGTCCTCTGTTCTTAAGTTTGAATGGAGAAAAATTGAAGTGAAGTGTTTTAGATAAATGGGAGTGGCTTAGCAGCAGGTGGAACCATGGAAGCAGAATTGAGTCACAGGGTGGGGGAGGGTGTGAAGGGCCTGGGAGCGATGAAGAATATGCAGAAGGAGAGAATGTTATCTCGGAGCAAAAATAGGTATTTTTGAAGGAACAGTAGTTCCAGCAATGTTATGTGGTTGTGAGGCATGGGCTATAGATAAGTTTGTACAGAAGAGGATAGATGTGTCGGAAGTGAAATATTTGTGGACAATATGCGGCGGTTTGATTAAGTAATGAAAGGATATGAGAGGTGGTTTGATTAAGTAATGAAAGGATATGAGGTGGTTTGATTAAGTAATGAAAGGCTATGAGAGATGTGTGGAAATAAAAAGACTGTGGTTGAGAAAGCAGAAGAGGGTGTGTTGAAATGGTTTGGCCATCGGGAGAGAATGAGTGAGGAAAGGTTGACAAAGAGGATGTATATGTGAGAGGTGGAGGGAACAAGGGGAAGCGGGAGAACAAATTGGAGGTGGAAGGATGGAGTGAAAAGTATTTTGAGTGATTGGGGCCTGAACATACAGGAGGGTGAGGGGATTATAGGAATAGAGTGAATTGGAATGATGTGATATACTGGGGTGGATGTGCTGTTAATGGGCTGAACCAGGGCATGTGAAGTATTCTGAGTAAACATGAAATGGTCTGTGAGGCCTGGATGGGGATAGGGAGCTGTGGTTTTGTTGCATTGCACATGACAGCTAGAGATTGAGTGTGAACGAATGTGGCCTTTTTTGTCATTTTTTCCTGGCGCTACCTTGCTGAAGCAAGGGGTAGCAATACTGTTTCCTGTGGGGCAGTGTAGTGCCAGGGATGGATGAATGCAAACATGAATATGTATGTGTATATATGTGTATATGTATATGTGTGTATGTGTATGTATGTATATCTGTATATGTTGATATGTACCGATATGTACCGACCCTGGTATACCACCATTCCAATTCACTCTTATTCCTTGCACGCCTTTCACCCTCCTGTATGTTCAGGCCTGGATTGCTCAAAATCTTTCATTCTATCCTTCCACCTCCAGTTTGGTCTCCCAAGTCCCCTCGTTCCCTCCTGACACATATATCCTCTTTGTCAATCTTTCCTCAATCATTCTCTGTATGTGTCCAAACCATTTCAACACACTCTCTTCTGCTTTCTCAACCACATTCCATTTATTTCCATACATCTCTCTTACCCTTTCATTACTTAATCAAACCACCTCACACCACATATTGTCCTCAAACATTTAATTTCCAACACATACACCCTCCTCTGCACAACCTTATGCATATCCCATGCCTTTCAACCCTCTAACATTGTTGGAACCACTATTCCTTCAAACATACCCATTTTTGCTCTCCAAGATAATGTTCTCACCTCCCACACATTCTTCAGTGCTTCTAGAACCTTCACTCCTTCCCCCACTTTGTGACTCCCTTCCGCTCCCTTGGTTCCATCCGTTGCTATATCCATTCCTAGATACTTAAAGCACTCCACTTCCTCTAGTTTTTCTCCATTCACTCTTACCTCCCACAATTAATTTATCCCTCAACCCTACTGAACCTAATAATCTTGCTCTAATTTACAATTACTCTCAACTTTCTTCTTTCACACACTACCAAACTCAGTCACCGACTGCAGTTTCTCACCTGAATCAGCCACTAGCGCTATATCATCAGCTTACAACAACCAACTCTTTTCCCAAGCCCTTTCATCCAGAACAAACTTCATGCTTGCAACTCTCTCCAAAACTCTTGCATTCACCTCCCTAACCACCCCATCCATAGACAAATTAAACAACCATGGAGACATCATGCACCCTTGCCACAAACTGACATTCACTGGGAACAAAATCATTTTCCTCTCTTCCTACTCATACACATGCCTTACATCCTCGATAAAAACTTTTCACTGCTTCTAGCAACTTACCTCCCACACCATACACTCTTAAAACCTTCCACAAAGCATTTCTATCCACCCTATTATATGCTTTCTCCATCAATGCTACATACAAATCCATTTGTTTTTCTAAGTATTTCTCACATACATTCTTCAAAGCAAACACCTGATCCACATATCCTCTACCACTTCTGAAACCACACTGCTCTTCCCCAGTCTGAAGCTCTGTACATGCCTGTCTTCATCCTCTCAATCAATACCATCCCATATGATTTCCCAGGAATACTCAACAAACTTATGCCCCTGTAATTTGAACACTCCCCTTTGCCTTTGTACAATGGCACTATGCATGCATTCCACCAATCCTCAGGCACTTCCCCATGATCAATACATACATTGAATTTCCTTACCAATCAGTCAACAACACAGTCACCCCGTTTTTTATAAAGTCTACTGCAATACCATCCAAACCCGCTGCCTTTCTGGCTTTCATTTTCCACAAAGCTTTCACTACCCATTCTCTGTTTACCAAACCATTCTTTCTGACCCTTTCACTTCGCATACCACCCTGACCAAAACACCCTATATCTGCCACTCTGTCATCAAACACATTCAACAAACCTTCAAAATAATCATTCCATCTCCTTCTCACTTCATCACTACTTGTAATTACCTCCCCATTTCCCCATTCAATGATGTTCCCATTTGTTCTCTTATCTTACGCACTTTATTTAATAAACCTCCTTCCAAAACATCTTTTTATTCTCTCTAAAATTTGATGATACTCTCTCACCCCAACTCTCATTTGCCCACTTTTTCACCTCTTGCACCTTTCTCTTGACCTCCTTCTGCTTTCTTTTATACATCTCTCAGTCATTTGCACTACTTTCATGCAAAAATCATCCAAATGCATCTCTCTTCTCTTTCACTAACAATCTTACTTCTTCATCACACCATTCACTGCCCTCTCTAATCTGCCCACCTTCCACCTTTCTCATGCCAAATGCATCTTTTGTGCAAGTCATCCCTGCTTCCCTAAACACATCCCATTGCTCCCCCACACCCCTTACATCATTTGCTCTCACCTTTTGCCATTCTGTGCTCCAATCCTCCTCTATCCCCAGGGATATCTGGGATAGGGGAGAAAGAATACTTCCCACGTATTCCCTGCTTGTCATAGAAGGCGACTAAAGGGGGCGGGAGCTGGGACTGGAAACTCACCCCCTCCTTTTATTTGAATTTTTAAAAGGGGAAACAAAAGAAGTAGTCATGCGGGAGTGCTCCTCCTCCTCAAAAGCTTAGATTGGGGTGTCTAAATATGTGTGGATGTAACCAAGATGAGAAAAATGGAGAGATAGGTAGTACTTTTGAGGAAAGAAACCTAGATGTTTTGGCTCTGAGTGAAACAAAGCTCAAGGGTAAAGGGAAAGAGTGGTTTGGGAACGTCTTGGGAGTAACGTCAAGGGTCGGTGAGAGGACAAGAGCAAAGGAGGGAGTAGCACTGCTACTGAAGCAAGAGTTGTAGGAATATGTGATTGAGTGTAAGAAAGTAAACTCTAGATTGATATGTGTTAAACTGAAAGTGGAGGGAGAGAGATGGGTGAATATTCATGCCTGTGCATCTGGGCATGAGAAGAAAGATCATGAGAGGCAAGTGTTTTGGGAGCAGCTGAGTGAGTGTGTTAGCAGCTTTGATGCACAAATCCAGATTATAGTGATGGATGATTTGAATGCAAAGGTGAGTAATGTGGCAGTTGAGGGTATAATTTGTGTACATAGAGTGTTCAGTGTTGTAAATGGAAATGGTGAAGAGGTTGTGGATTTGTGTGCTGAAAAAGGACTGGTGATTGGGAATACCTGGTTTAAAAAGACAGGTATTCAAATGTATACATATGTGAGGAGGAGAGATGGCCAGAGGGCATTATTGGATTACGTGTTGATTGAGAGGCATATATTAGAGAGACTTTTGGATGTTAATGTGCTGAGAGGTGCAACTGGAGGGATGTCTGATCACTATCTTGTGGAGGCGAAGATGAAGATTTGTATAGGTTTTCAGTAAAGACAAGAGAATGTTGGGGTGAAGAGAGTGGTGAGGGTAAGTGAGCTTGGAAAGGAGACTTGTGTGATGAAGTACCAGGAGAGATATATATATACATATATATGTACATGAGTGGATGGGCCATTCTTCGTCTGTTTTCTGGTGCTACCTCGCTGATACGGGAAATGGGGATCAAGTATGATAAATAGAATAATAAATATAATATATAACTTTTTATCTTACCTTCACTTTGGATTTAAAGTAGTTTTGTAATTCTGACATGTAGAGTGGATGATAGGTTGGTCAAGAAGACACAAAGTTGTACTATTAAACCTTTTGGTTGCCACGTGTTATTTGTTCTTACACAAATGCAAAAAAGAAAAAAAATCCAGTTTATGAAAAGATGTACCAAAAAATATAAGATTTTTTTGTTTCTATATCTAGGACTAAGATGTAACCATTTCTAGTTTAGAAAAACACATTATCTGGTGGATTGGGTAATCCTCGGACTACAAGTTTTGTTCGCTAACACTATAACTTTTCTATTTTTATGATTAATGAAGAAAAACTATCAAAACCACTGTCTCTTTCATAGGAATTAGGATGTAAGCATTTGTAGTTGGAAAACATTACTTACTGGATGAACTAATCCTAAGAAAGGGTAGCAAGGGATAAACATTGGTCATATGGATGGTAGTGGGCACATAGCTGCTGTGAATCTCCATAAAAGGTTCACAAGCCCGCACCATCGTCAGTAGCAGATCACTGAAACCTATAGGCAGCTCCAATGACTTGTGCTTTATTTGAGTTGCCATCTTTGGCCAGCCGTATTTACAGAATTCAGCTCATGGTAGGAAAGCAAATGTTTCAGTCAAGGACAGCAGCTCCCTATTGCACTTACTTCAGTTGAGGACACTGACACTGAAAGTGTTAATTGTACAAGGAGGGTAGGTAGACTGCAGAAAAGAGGAATTGATTCAGTGAGAGCAAGACTAGAGATACTCCAAATAATGTCATGGGAAAAATTTGTAATCAGATGAAATGGAAGTGTTGTATAGTGGTGGTGTATATGAAAATATATGTTTCACTTTTTCAGTCACAGAAGTATGAAGAGTAAAGAACAAAAATGCATTTACATATGTTACTGTTTTACTTAAGCAAAATTGATATGGATTAACAATGAAAGCATCTGATTTATAACTCGTGTGTAATTAGAAATGGAGTTAGTGAAGGCAGAATATAGCAAGAAGTCTTCCAGCTCACTTTTGTTTGATTTAGTCTGTTTGTGATCATAGTATTTGACACACAGAACTGAACTGGGGCACAGTTTTTGAGGAGTAGTATATCAGACTAGGACAATAGGATTATGGGAGGAAAATCCCATTTTCAATTTGCATGGTTTACTCCACAGATATATGTGAATGAGGATGATGCAGACCACTACGTTAGGGTGGGCAGCCAAGATTTCCTGAGGCTGGAGTTCCTCAGTGCGTGCAAGATTATGCAGGACGTGGACACAGCCCAACAGATCTTGCCAATCACTCCTCACAGATTTTATCCTGCACTTTTTCAGGCTATCATACAGAAGAGTTTTTATGACAGTATGTAAATTATTGGAGTATATATGTTCTTTTTTTGCATTTGACTTAGCAATTTGCTACCAACAACCTAGATGAGGCAAGGCTTGGTTAACCCATTGCTAACTATTAGATCGCGAGTAATAGAGTTAAAATTAAGCTTATATATATCAAAACTGTATGATGATCATATATTTATTTTATTTATAATTGCCCTAGGACCTCATAGCAGGAGCTCTTGCAGCTATTACCAGTAGAAGGGAAATGATGGACTCCACTAGAGTGAAAAGTTCTTTGATGAGACTGTGCTCCCAGTGATACAGTCTCTTTAAAGGTGACTTCATTTGCAGTTTAACTTCATACAGGTGGAGTCCAGTAACATCAGATGATAATCAAGAAAGTACATATTGTTCATTTTCCTTACTACTTTCTCAGTCCTTGCCAGAATCCCCTTTTGTAGGGCTCTCATTAAATTTAGAAAGTGAGCCACATCCTTAGGCTGGCACTATAGGTCAAGAGGTGTAGTGATTTTTTGTGTTTGTCTTGGTAGGATGATTGCTTGGCAATTGAGGGGTAGGTGTTTACTTTCTTTAAGGTTGAAGTTTGATCTAGGGCATAAAGGGTTTTGTGATGAAATTGGTGAGATAGTTGGTAAATGGGCATTGCTTGGAATAAATGAGAATGGAAGCTATCTTGTGGATATTTATTATGGGAGAGGTTTACTCCTTGCAAACACCTTTTTTCAGCACAAGATGATCTACAGATATATATGGATGAGGAATGATGGAAGAAAAGAGCAAAAGGCTCTGATTGACTATGTAGCAGTAGACGAAAGGTCGAGAAAAGCTGTGCTGGATGCCAGAGTCATAACAGGATTCTTTGGAGACTCTGACCATATTGTGGTTCTTGTGGGAATAAGGATCAGGGAGAAGTGGAGGTGTGGTGTAAGGAAGAATGGAGTGGAAAAGTGTTGGCAAGCAAGAATATGAATCAGGAAAAATGCAGGGAGGAGTATGAAAGGAAGGTAACTGAAAGCTTAGATGGAAGTGCAGTGAATGTAGGAATACTGTCGTGTGAATGAGCCATTTACAATGTTTAGAGAAATACTGGTAAAGGGTAGAATCAGAAGTTGGGTACAAGATAGTGAGATACAGGAATAAAAAGGGCAATGTATGGTGGACAGAATAGATTAGAAATGTTGTCGAAGAGAAGAAAAAGGCATACAGTAGATTGCTTGACAGGAATGTACTAGCGGAAGTTCAGCAAAGGAGGAGGGAAGAATACAAGATATGTAAGGGGAATGTAAAGAAGCTGTTAGAGGAAAGCAAAGAAAGAGTAGATGAAGATTTTGGAAGAAAGTTAAGTGAAAAGGTTTGAGTTTGGGATGATGAGAAACTATATTGGAAGGAGGTGAGAATGGAAAGAGGTGGATGTAAGAGTGGAAATGTTGATGTGAGAAGTAAGGAAGGGGAATTGTTGAATGAAAAGGAGGAAGTGAAAGGATGATGGAAAGAGTATTTTGAAGAACTGATGAATGTGAGAGAAGGAAAGGCAGCAGTTGTTATGTACATGGTTATGGAGAGGGAAAGGAAGAGGATACAAGTGCAGGAGTCTATAACAAAAGGGAGGTAAGAAGGGCAATAATAAGGCTTAAGGTAGGAAAGGCACCTGGAGTGGACGGGATTACAGCTGAAATCTTGAACTATGGAGGAGAAAGTGTGATGGAGTGGATTTGTCTTATATATAATATAGCATGGAAACAGGGTTGTGTCTGAGGATTGGGTGAAAGCTGTTATTGTTCCTTTATTCAAAGGAAAAGGTGCTAATGATGTATGTAGCAATTATTTATTTATTTATTTTATATTTTATATTTTGCTTTGTCGCTGTCTCCTGCGTTAGCGAGGTAGCACAAGAAAACAGATGAAAGAATGGCCCAACCCGCCCACATACACATGTATATACATACACGTCCACACACGCAAATATACATACCTATACATCTCAATGTATACATATATATACACACACAGACACATACATATATACCCATGCACAATTCACACTGTCTGCCTTTATTCATTCCCATTGCCACCTCGCCACACATGGAATACCATCCCCCTCCCCCCTCATGTGTGCGAGGTAGCGCTAGGAAAAGACAACAAAGGCCCCATTCGTTCACACTCAGTCTCTAGCTGTCATGCAATAATGCCCGAAACCACAGCTCCCTTTCAACATCCAGGCCCCACACAACTTTCCATGGTTTACCCCAGACGCTTCATATGCCCTGTTTCAATCCACTGACAGCACGTCAACCCTGGTATACCACATCGATCCAATTCACTCTATTCCTTGCCCGCCTTTCACCCTCCTGCATGTTCAGGCCCCGATCACTCAAAATCTTTTTCACTCCATCTTTCCACCTCCAATTTGGTCTCCCACTTCTCCTCGTTCCCTCCACTTCCGACACATATATCCTCTTGGTCAATCTTTCCTCACTCACTCCATATATATATGGATGGAGTGATAAGATAGATGAAAGCATAACTAGGGAAGAGGGGTGCAGAGATGGAGTGTGGCACTGTGATATGGGAACTAGTGGCAAGCCTGTTTGCAGATGATACTGTGTTGTTTGTGGAGAGTGAAGAGGAGTTGCAGAAGGTTGTAAGTGGTTATATGATGTGTGTAAGCTTAGGAGTTTGAAGGTAAATGTAAGTAAAAGTAAAGAAGTAGTGTTTGAAAGGAAACGGAGTAAGATATAGATTTCGTAAAACCATATGGAGTGAAAGAAGAAAGTTTGCTGAATTGTGCTATGGATATAGGGGAAAACTGGAAGAAGTTAGGGAATTTAAGTATCTGAGAGCTGTCCTGGGTAAGTGTGGTGATATGGAAGGAGAGATAAGGGAAAGAGCAGTACTGGGTAGATGAGTCATCAGGTCCCTTAATTTATTCAATATATTTGTTTTATCATATTTATTATACTTAATCGCCTTCTCCCAAGTTAGCGAGATAGTGCAAGGAAACAGACAAAAGAATGGCCCAACCACCCACATACACATGTATACAGATAAATGCCCACACACACACACATATACATACGTATACATTTCAGTGTCTACATACATATACATACACAGACTTATACATATATACACATTCATATTCATACTTGCTGCCTTCATCCATTCCCGTTGCCACCCAGCCACACACACACACACACACACACACACACACACACACACACACACACACACACACACACACACACACACACTCTCTCCATGAGGTAGTCCTAGGAAAAGACAAAAATGCCCACATTTGTTAACACTCAGTATCTAGCTGTCATGTTTAATGTACCGAAACCACAGCTCCCTTTCCACATCCAGGCCCCACAAAGCTTCCCGTGGTTTACCCAAGACGCTTCACATGCCCTGGTTCAATCCATTGACAGCATGTCAACCCTGGTATACCACATTGTTCCAATTCACTCTTATTCCTTGCACGCCTTTCAACCTCCTATGTGTTCAGTTCAGATTGCTCAAAATCTTCTTCGGTCCATTCTTCCACCTCCAATTTGGTCTCCCACTTCTCATTCCCTCTACCTCTGACTCATATATCCTCTGTCAATCATTCCTCACTCATTCTCTCCATGTGACCAAACCATTTCAAAACACCCTCTTCTGCTCTCTCAACCACATTCTTTTTATTTCCTCACATCTCTCTTACCCTTTCATTACTTAATCAAACCACCTCATACCACATATCGTCCTCAATCATTGAATTTCCAACACATCCACTCTTCTCCGCACAACCCTATCTACAGCCCATGCCTTGCAACCATACAACATCATTAGAACCATTGTTCCTTCAAACATACCCATTTTTGCTCTTCGAGATAATGTTTTCACCTTCCACACATTCTTCAATGCTCCAAGAACCTTCACCCCCTCCCCCATCTTATGACTCACTTCTGCTTTCATGATTCCATCCGATGCCAAATCCACTCCCAGATATCTAAAACACTTCACTTCCTCCAGTTTTTCTCTATTCAAACTTACCTCCCAGTTTACTTGACCCTAAACCCTACTGAACATAATATCCTTGCTCTTATTCACATTTACTCTCAGCTTTCTTCTTTCACACACTTAACCAAACTCAGTCACCAACTTCTGCGATTTCTCTCCCGAATCACCCACCAGCACTGTATCATCAGCGAACAACAACTGACTCACTTCCCAAGCCCTCTCATCCACAGCAGACTGCATACTTGCCTCTCTTTGCAAAACTCTTGCATTCACCTCCCTAACCACCTCATCCATATACAAATTAAACAACCATAGAGACATCGCGCACCCCTGCCGCAAACCGACATTCACTGGGAACCATTCACTTTCCTCTCTTCCTACTCGTACACATGCCTTACATCCTCGATAAAAACTTTTCAATGCTTCTAGCAACTTACCTCCCACATCATATGCTCTTAATACATTTCACAGAGCATTTCTATCAACTCTATCATATGCCTTCTCTAGATCCATAAATGCTACATACAAATCTATATGTTTTTCTAAGTATTTCTCACATACATTCTTCAAAGCAAACACTTGATCCACACATCCTCTACCACTTCTGAGACCACACTGCTCTTCCCCAATGTGATGCTCTGTACATGCCTTTACCCTCTCAATCAATACCCTCCCATTTAATTTCCTAGGAATATTCAACAAAGTTATGCCTCTGTCATTTGAGCAATCACCTATATCCCCTGTGCCTTTGTACAATGGCACTATGCATGCATTCTGCTGATCCTGAGGCATTTCACCATGAATCACACATACATTAAATATCCTTACAAACCAATCAACAACACAGTCATCCCCCTTTGTAATAAATTCCACTTCAATTTCATCCAAACCCCGCTGCCTTGCCAGCTTTCATCTTCCGCAAAGCTTTCACTACCTCTTCTCTGTTTACCAAACCATTCTCCCATGCCCTCTCACTTCACACACCACCTTGACCAAAACACCCAATATCTGCCACTCGACCATCAAACACATTCAACAAACCTTCAAAATACTCACTCTGTCTCCTTTTCACTTCACCACCTCTTGTTATTATCTCCTCTTCAGCCCCCTTCACGGATGTTCCCATTTGTTCTCTTGTCTTATGCGCTTTATTTATCTCCTTTCAAAACACCTTTTTATTCTCCCTAAAATTTAATGGTACTCTCTCACCCCAACCCCCATTTGCCCTCTTTTTCACCTCTTGCACCTTTCTCTTGACCTCCTGCCACTTTCATTTATACATCACCCAGTCATTTGTACTACTTCCCTGCAAAAATCATCCAAACGCCTCTCTCCTCTCTTTCACTAAGAGTCCTACTTCTTCATCCCACCACTCACTACCCTTTCTAGTCTTCCCACCTCCCACCTTTCTCATGTCACAATTATCCTTTCCACAAACCATCGCTGCATCTCTAAATACCTCCAATTCCTCCCCCTCTCCCTGTATGTCCTTTGCTCTCACCTTTTGCCATTCTGCATTCAATCTCTCCTGGTACTTCCTCACACAAGTCTCCTTTCCAAGCTCACTTACACTCACCACTCTCTTCACCCCAACATTCTCTCTTCTTTTCTGAAAACCTCTACAAATCTTCACCTTCACCTCCAGAAGATAATGATCAGACATCCCTCTAGGTGCCCATCTCAGCACATTACCATCCAAAAGTCTCTCTTTCACACGCCTATTGATTAACATGTAATCCAATAACAATCTCTGGCCTTGTCTGCTACTTATATATGTATACTTATGAATATCTCTGAATGTGAGCAAATGGGGCCTTTGTTGTCTTTTCCTGGCGCTGCCTCGCGCACATGAGGGGGGAGGGGGATGTTATTCCGTTTGTGGCGATGGGGGTGAGTAGGGGCAGACAGTGTGAATTGTGTGCATGTGTGTATATGTGTGTGTCTGTGTGTGTATGTATGTGTGTACGTTGGGATGTGTGGGTGTGTATGTTTGTGTGTGCGGACGTGTGTGTGTGTGCATGTGTGTAGGGGTGGGTTGGGCCATTTCTTTCGTCTGTTTCCTTGCGCTACCTCGCAGGTGCGGGAGACAGCGACAAAGCAAAATAAAAAAAAAATGAATATCTCTCTTTTTAAACCAGGTATTCCCAATCACCGGTCCTTTTTCAGCACACACATCTACAAGCTATTCACCATTTCCATTCACAACACTAAACAATCCATGTACACCTGTTATACCCTCAACTGCCACATTATTCACCTTTGCATTCAAATCACCCATCACTATAACCCAGTCTTGTGCATCAAAGCCGCTAACACACTAACTCATCTGCCCCCAAAACACTTGCCTCTCATGATCTTTCTTCTCATGACCAGGTGCATAGGCACCAATAATCACCCACCTCTCTCCATCCGCTTTCAGTTTTACCCATATCAATCTAGAGTTTACTTTCTTACACCCTATCTTACACTCCTTCCTTTCCTCTTGTCCTCTCACCTTTACTCCCAAGACATTCCCAAACCACTCTTCCCCTTTACCCTTGAGTTTCATTTCACTCAGAACCAAAACATCTAGGTTCCTTTCCTCAAACATACTACTTATCTCTCCTTTTCTCTCATCTTGGTTACATCCATACACATTTAGACACCCCAATCTGAGTCTTCGAGGAAGATGAGCACTCCCTGCATGACTCCTTCTCTTTCCCCCTTTAGAAAGTTAAAATACAAGGAGGAGAGGGTTTGTAGCCCCCTGCTCCTGCCCCCTTTAGTTGCCTTCTACGACACATGGGGAACACGTGAGAGGTAAGTTTGAATAGAGAAAAACTGGAGGAAGTGAAGTCTTTTAGATATATGGGTGTGGATTTATGATTGGATGGAACCATGGAAGTGGAAGTGAGTCAAAGGTTGGGAGAGGAGGCGAAGGTTCTACGAGCATTGAAGAATGTGTGGAAGGCGAGAACATTATCTTCGAGAGGAAAAAGGGTATGTGTAAAGGAATAGTGATTCCAACAATGTTATATGGTTGCGAGGCATGGGCTATAGATAAGGTTGTGCGGAGTATGGTAAATGTGTTGGAAATGAAATGTTTGAGGACAATATGTGGTGTGAGGTTGTTTGATCAAGTAGGTAATGACGACAGGGTAAGAGAGATGTGTGGTAATAAAAAATAGTGTGGTTGAGAGAGGAGAAGAGGATTATTGAAATGGTTTGGTCACATGGAGAGAATAAGCGAGAAAAGATTGACAAAGAGGATATATGTGTCAGAGGTGGAGGGAATGAGAAGAAGTGGGAGACCAAATTGGAGGTGGAAGGATGGAGTGAAAACGATTTTGAGAGATCGGGGCTTGAACATACAGGAGGGTGAAAGGCGTGTAAGGAATTGAATGAATTGGAATGATGTGGTATACCTTGGTCGACGTTCTATCAATGGATTGAACCAGAGCATATGAAGTATCTTGAGTAAACCATTGAAAGTAGTGGGAACTGGATGTGGAAAGGGAGCTGTGGTTTTGGTGCATTACATGTGACAGGTAGAGACTGAGTGTGAACGAATATAGCCTTTGTTGTCATTGTTGTTTCCTTGTGCTACCTTGCTAACGCGGGAGATGGCGACAAAGTATAATAGATGAATAGAATAAGAAATATATATATATATATATTTTTTTTTTTTATACTTTGTCGCTGTCTCCCGTGTTTGCGAGGTAGCGCAAGGAAACAGACGAAAGAAATGGTCCAACCCCCCCCATACACATGTATATACATACGTCCACACACGCAAATATACATACCTACACAGCTTTCCATGGTTTACCCCAGACGCTTCACATGTCTTGATTTAATCCACTGACAGCATGTCAACCCCGGTATACCACATCGCTCCAATTCACTCTATTCCTTGCCCTCCTTTCACCCTCCTGCATGTTCAGGCCCTGATCACACAAAATCTTTTTCACTCCATCTTTCCACCTCCAATTTGGTCTCCCTCTTCTCCTCGTTCCCTCCACCTCCGACACATATATCCTCTTGGTCAATCTTTCCTCACTCATTCTCTCCATGTGCCCAAACCATTTCAAAACACCCTCTTCTGCTCTCTCAACCACGCTCTTTTTATTTCCACACATCTCTCTTACCCTTACGTTACTTACTCGATCAAACCACCTCACACCTCACATTGTCCTTAAACATCTCATTTCCAGCACATCCATCCTCCTGCGCACTTCTCTATCCATAGCCCACGCCTCGCAACCATACAACATTGTTGGAACCACTATTCCTTCAAACATACCCATTTTTGCTTTCCGAGATAATGTTCTCGACTTCCACACATTCTTCAAGGCTCCCAGAATTTTCGCCCCCTCCCCCACCCTATGATCCACTTCCGCTTCCATGGTTCCATCCGCTGCCAGATCCACTCCCACATATCTAAAACACTTCACTTCCTCCAGTTTTTCTCCATTCAAACTCACCTCCCAATTGACTTGACCCTCAACCCTACTGTACCTAATAACCTTGCTCTTATTCACATTTACTCTTAACTTTCTTCTTCCACACACTTTACCAAACTCAGTCACCAGCTTCTGCAGTTTCTCACATGAATCAGCCACCAGCGCTGTATCATCAGCGAACAACAACTGACTCACTTCCCAAGCTCTCTCATCCCCAACAGACTTCATACTTGCCCCTCTTTCCAAAACTCTTGCATTTACCTCCCTAACAACCCCATCCATAAACAAATTAAACAACCATGGAGACATCACACACCCCTGCCGCAAACCTACATTCACTGAGAACCAATCACTTTCCTCTCTTCCTACACGTACACATGCCTTACATCCTCGATAGAAACTTTTCACTGCTTCTAACAACTTGCCTCCCACACCATATATTCTTAATACCTTCCACAGAGCATCTCTATCAACTCTATCATGTGCCTTCTCCAGATCCATAAATGCTACATACAAATCCATTTGCTTTTCTAAGTATTTCTCACATACATTCTTCAAAGCAAACACCTGATCCACACATCCTCTACCACTTCTGAAACCACACTGCTCTTCCCCAATCTGATGCTCTGTACATGCCTTCACCCTCTCAATCAATACCCTCCCTTATAATTTACCAGGAATACTCAACAAACTTATACCTCTGTAATTTGAGCACTCACTCTTATCCCCTTTGCCTTTGTACAATGGCACTATGCACGCATTCCGCCAATCCTCAGGCACCTCACCATGAGTCATACATACATTAAATAACCTTACCAACCAGTCAACAATACAGTCACCCCCTTTTTTAATAAATTCCACTGCAATACCATCCAAACCTGCTGCCTTGCCGGCTTTCATCTTCCGCAAAGCTTTTACTACCTCTTCTCTGTTTACCAAATCATTATCCCTAACCCTCTCACTTTGCACACCACCTCGACCAAAACACCCTATATCTGCCACCCTATCATCAGACACATTCAACAAACCTTCAAAATACTCACTCCATCTCCTTCTCACATCACCACTACTTATTATCACCTCCCCATTTGCGCCCTTCACTGAAGTTCCCATTTGCTCCCTTGTCTTACGCACTTTATTTACCTCCTTCCAGAACATCTTTTTATTCTCCCTAAAATTTAATGATACTCTCTCACCCCAACTCTCATTTGCCCTTTTTTTCACCTCTTGCACCTTTCTCTTGACCTCCTGTCTCTTTCTTTTATACATCTCCCACTCAATTGCATTTTTTCCCTGCAAAAATCGTACAAATGCCTCTCTCTTCTCTTTCACTAATACTCTTACTTCTTCATCCCACCACTCACTACCCTTTCTAATCAACCCACCTCCCACTCTTCTCATGCCACAAGCATCTTTTGCGCAATCCATCACTGATTCCCTAAATACATCCCATTCCTCCCCCACTCCCCTTACTTCCATTGTTGGAAATATATATTTTTTTTTTTTTTTTTATACCTCGTCGCTGTCTCCCGTGGTTGCGAGGTAGCGCAAGGAAACAGACGAAAGAAATGGCCCAACCCACCCCATACACATGTACATACACACGTCCACACACGCAAATATACATACCTACACAGCTTTCCATGGCCCACCCCGGACGCTTCACATGCCTTGATTCAATCCACTGACAGCACGTCAACCCCTGTATACCACATCGCTCCAATTCACTCTATTCCTTGCCCTCCTTTCACCCTCCTGCATGTTCAGGCCCCGATCACACAAAATCCTTTTCACTCCATCTTTCCACCTCCAATTTGGTCTCCCTCTTCTCCTCGTTCCCTCCACCTCCGACACATATATCCTCTTGGTCAATCTTTCCTCACTCATTCTCTCCATGTGCCCAAACCATTTCAAAACACCCTCTTCTGCTCTCTCAACCACGCTCTTTTTATTTCCACACATCTCTCTTACCCTTACGATACTTACTCGATCAAACCACCTCACACCACACATTGTCCTCAAACATCTCATTTCCAGCACCTCCATCCTCCTGCGCCCTTCAAACCCCCCCTTTTGACTTGTCCTCAACCCTACTTACCTAATAACCGCTCTTATTCCATTTCTCTTAATTTTCTTCTTCCACACCTTTCCCAAACTCGCCCCACTTCGCAGTTTCTCACATGAATCACCACAGCGGGGGTATCATCAGCGAACAACAACTGACTCATTCCCAAGTCTCTCACCCCAACAGACTTCATACTTGCCCCTCTTCCAAACTCTTGCATTTACCTCCCAAAAACCCCATCCATAAACAAATTAAACAACCATGGAACCCCACACACCCCCCGCCGCAAAACCACATTTCCGAAACCAAACACTTTCCTCTCTTTCCCACACGACACATGCCTACATCCTCATAAAACTTTTCCTGCTCTAACAACTTTCCTCCCACACCATTTTCTTAATACCTTCCACAGAGCTCTCATCAACTCTTTCATTCCTTTTCCAGCCTAAATGCACATACAAATCCATTGCTTTTCTAAGTATTTCCACATACATCTTTAAAAAACACCTATCCCCACATCCCTCCCCTTTTGAACAACCTGCCTTCCCCAACGATCTCGTAAAAATGCCTTCACCCTCTCAAACAATACCCCCCCCTATAATTTACCAGGAATCTCAAAAAACTATACCTCTGAATTTGAGCACTCGGGGGACGCTTCACATGCCTTGATTCAATCCACTACGAGTCACCCCTGTATCCAATCGCCCCAATTCCTCTATTTCTTGCCCTCCTTCCCCCTCCTGCATGTTCAGGCCCCCGATCACACAAAACCTTTTCATCCACTTTCCCCTCCTTTTGGTCCCCTTTTCCTGTTCCCTCCACCTGAAATATCCCCCTTGGTCAATTCTTTCCTATCATTTCTCCATGTGCCAAACCCATTTCAAAACACCCTCTTCTGCCTCAAAAAACCACGCCTTTTTATTTCCCACTTTCCTCTTCCCCTTAGAAATTTTCTCGATAAACCCCCTCACACCAACATTGCCCTAAAACACTCATTTCCCAAAAACCTCCATTCCTCCTGCGCCCCAATTTACCCTTTCCCCCCGCCTCGCCCCATAAACATTTTGGAAACCCACTTTCCTTCAAAATACCCTTTTTTGCTTTCGGTTAAGTTCGATTTCCCACATTTTTAAGGCCCCCAAAAATTTTTCCCCCCCTCCCCCCCCCCTATGTCCACTTCCCTTTCCGGGGTTCCACCCGCTGACAGTCCACTCCCAGTATCTAAAAAACATTACTCCCCCAGTTTTCTCCCATTAAAAATTCACCCCCCAATTGATTGCCCTAAACCCCTACGTACCTAAAACCCTTGCTTTTTCACTTACTCTTAAACTTTCTTTTTCCCACACTTTACCAAACCCCGTCACCGCTTCTGCAGTTTCTCACAAATCCCACAGGCTGTATCATCAGGAAAAACCAATGACCCTTCCCCAACTCTCTACCCCCAACAGACTTCAAATTGCCCTCTTTCAAGAAATATATATTATATTAATATAAAAATATATATTATAATATAAAATTTATATATATATTATATATAATTTGCGGGAAAATGGTTTTTGGGGGGAAAACACGAAATTTTTTTAGGGAAATAAAAAGATGTTCTGGAAGGAGGAAAAAATAAGGTGCGTAAACAAGGGAGCAAAGGGAACTTCAGTAAAGGGGTAATGGGGGATGATAACAAGTATGGTGATGTGAGAAGGGGGATGGATGATATTTGAAGGTTTGTTGAATGTGTCTGATGACGAGTGGCAGATAGGTGTTTGGGTCGAGGGGTGGGGAAAGTGAGAGGGGTTTGGGGGAAAAGATTTGGAAACAGAGAAGAGGGAGAAAAAATTTGCGGAAGATGAACCCGGCAAGGCAGCAGGTTGGATGGTATTGATGGAATTTAAAAAAAAAGGGGGGACTGTATTGTTGATGGTTTGGGAAAGGTTTTTTTAATTATGTTAAAACTGGGGGGGTCCTGGGTTGGCGGATGCTTGCATAGTGCCCTTGTACAAAGGAAAAATTTTAAAGGAGTGCTCAAATTACAGGGGGAAATTGTTTTATTCCCCGGAATTTTATGGGGGGGGTATTATTGAGAGGGGGAAGGATGTCAGACATAAAATTGGGGAAGGCATTGGTCCAAAAGGGTAAAGTGTGGATCGGTTTTGCTTTTTAAGAAAGTATGTGAGAAATATTGAAAAGCAAATGGATTTTTTGTAGCATTTATGGATTTGGGGAAGGGATATGAAAGATTGATAGAGGCTTGTGGAAAGGGATTTAAAAATATTTGGTTGGGGGGCAAAATTTTTAAACATGAAAAGTTTTTATGAGGGTGAGGGATTTACTTAGGAAAGAGGAAAGGATTGGTCTCATGAATGATTTGGGAGGGGGGGTGTGTCTCCATGGTTGTTTTTTTTATGGGTGGGGTTGTTAGGGGGGTAAAAAGCAAGGTTTTTGGAAAGAGGGGAAAAATGAATTTGTTTGGGATGAGAAACTTGGGGAAATGAGTCAGTTGTTGTTCGCTGATGATTCACGCTGTGGCGATTCATGTGAGAAACGCAAAGCTGGGGACGGGGTTGGGAAAGGTTGAAGAAAAAGTTAAAGTAAATTAATAAAGCAAGGTTTTTAGGGACAGTAGGGGTTTAGGTCAAGTCAAATTTGGGGGGGGGGGTTTGAATGGGAACGGAGGAAGTGAAGTTTTTGATATTGGGGGGTGATCTGTCGGATGGAACCCGGGGCGGAAAATGGTCTGGGGGGGGGGGGGGCGAAAATTTTGGGGCCTTGAAAAAAGTGTGGAAGTCGAGAACATTTCCCCAAAACAAAAAAGGGTTTTTTGAAAGGAATAGTAGTTCCCAAAAAAAGTTTATGGTTGGAGGGTTTGGGGGTGGAAGAGTTGTGCGCAGGGGGGATGGATTGTGGAATGAGTGTTTGAGGCAATGGTGGTGTGAGGTGGTTTAACGATAAGTAAAGTAAGGGAAAGGGGAAAGTGTGGAAATAAAAAGACGGGTTGGAGGCAGAAGAGGGGTTTGAAATGGTTTTGGGCCTGGAGAGAATGAGTGGAAAAATTGACCAAAAGGGTATATGTGTCGGAGGTGGAGGGACGGGAGAAGAGGGAGACCAAATTGAGGGGGAAAGTGGAGTGAAAAGGATTTTGTGGATCGGGGGGGGAACTCAGGAGGGTGAAAGGAGGGCAAGGAATAGGTGAATTTGGAGCGAGGGTTACAGGGGTTGGTTGTCATGGATTGAATCAAGGATGTGAAGGTTGGGTAAACCCTGGAAAGCTGTGGAGGTTTAAAATTTCGTGGTGGGGTGTATGTCAGTGTTGGGGGTGGGGTTCCCTTCTTTCGTCTTTCCTTGCGCTTCGCAAAGCGGGGAGACGGACAAAATATAAAAAAAAAAAAAAATATATATAATATATTTATATAAAAATTAATATATATATAATATATATATTATATTATATTATTTCCAACACATTCACTTTTCTCCGCACAACCCTTTTCTATCCTGCCTGGGAACCGGTTTTTTTGTAGGGCACAAAAAAGAGACTTTTTGGGTGTTAATGTGCTGGGGTGCAACTGGGGGGATGTTTGATCATTATTTCTGGAGGCAAAGGTAAGTTTGTAGAGGTTTTCAGAAAAGAAGGAGAATGTTGGGGGGAGAGGTGGTGGATTTAAGGGCTTGGAAGGAGATTGTGTGAGGAAGTACCCCGGGGAGACTGAGTAAAGAATTTTAAAAAAGGTGAGAAAAAGGAGGGGGGGGAGTGGGGGAGGAATGAATGCTTTAGGGAAACAGGATGGCTTGTGCAAAAATGTTGTGGCATGAGAATGGGAGGTGAGCAGATTAAAAGTGTAGTGAGTGGGGGTGAAGAAGTAAGATTATTGGGAAAAGAGAAGAGAGAGGCATTTGGACGATTTTTCAGGAAATAATGAAAAATGAGGGGGAGATGTAAAAGAAAGAGGAGGAGGTCAAAGAGAAAGGTGAAGAGGTAAAAATGGGGGAAAATGAGAGTCAGGGTGAGAGAGTATTTTTAAATTTTAGGGAGAATAAAAAATTTTTTTGGAAGGAGGAAATAAAGTGCGTAAGAAAAGGGAAAAAGGGGAACTTCGTTAAGGGGGCAAAAGGGGGAGGTGATAAAAAGTAGTGGTGATGTGGAAGGAGATGGAGTGATATTTTGAAGGTTTGTTGAATGGTTTGATGATAGAGTGGCTTTTATTTGGGGTTTGGTAAAGGTGGTGTGCAAAGTGAGAGGGATAGGGAAATGATTTAGTAAACAGAGAAGAGGTAGTAAAAGCTTTGCAGAAGATAAAAGCCGGCAAGGCAGCAGGTTTGGATGGTATTGCAGTGGAATTTATTAAAAAGGGGTTGACTGTATTGTTGACTGGTTGGTAAGGTTATTTAATGTATGTATGATCATGGTGAGGTGCCTGAGGATTGGCGGAATGCTTGCATATGCCATTGTAAAAAGGCAAAGGGAAAAAAGTGATGCTCAAATTACAGGGGTTTATAAGTTTGTTGAGTATTGATGGTAAATTATAGGGAGGGTATTGATTGAGAGGGTGAAGGCATGTACAGAGCATCAGATTGGGGAAGAGCAGTGTGGTTTCAAAATGGTAGAGGATGTGTGGATCAGGTGTTTGCTTTGAAATGTATGTGAGAAATACTTAGAAAAGTAATGGATTGTATGTAGCATTTATGGATCTGGAGAAGGCATATGATAGAGTTGATAGAGTGCTTGTGGAAGGTATTAAGATATATTGTGTGGGAGGAAGTTGATGAAGCAGTGAAAAGTTTTTATCAAGGATGTAAGGCATGTGTACGTGTAGGAAGAGAGGAAAGTGATTGGTTCTCAGTGAATGTAGGTTTGCAGCAGGGGGTGTGTGATGTCTCCATGGTTGTTTAAATTTTTTTATGGATGGGGGTTAGGGAGGTGAATGCAAGAGTTTTGGAAAGAGGGGCAAGTATGCAGTCTTTGTTGAGGAGAGAATGGGAAGTGAGTCAGTTGTTGTTCGCTGATGATACAGCGCTGGTGTCTGATTCATTTGGGAAAAACTGCAGAAGCTGTGGACTGAGTTTGGTAAAGTGTGTGGAAGAAGGGAAGTTGAGAGCAAATGTGAATAAGAGCAAGGGTTTTTAGGTACAGTAGGGTTGAGGGTCAAGTCAATTTGGAGGTAAGTTTGAGTGGAGAAAAACTGGAGGAAGTAAAGTGTTTTAGATATTGGGAGTGGATTGGCAGCTGATGGAACCATGGAAGCGGGAAATGGATCATAGGGTGGGGGAGGGGGAAAATTTCTGGGGGGCCCTTTAAGAATGTGTGGAAGTGAGAACATTATCTCGGAAAGCAAAAATGGGTATGTTTGAAGGAATAGTGTTCCAACAATGTTGTATGGTTCAGGCGGGCTATGGGTAGAGTGCGCGAGGTGGATGTGTGGAAATGAGATGTTTGAGGACAATGTGGTGTGAGGGGTTTGATCGAGTAAGTAAAGTAAGGGTAAGAGAGATGTGTGGAATAAAAAAGGTGGTGAGAGGGCAAAGAGGGTGTTTGAATGGTTTGTCACATGGAGAGAATGAGTGAGGAAAGATTGACCAAAAGGTTTTAGTGTCGAGGGGGAGGGAAGAGGAGAAGGGGAGACCAAATTGGAGGTGGAAAGTGGAGTGAAAAATTTTTGTGTGATCGGGGCCTGAACATGCAGGAGGGTGAAAGGAGGCAAGGAATAGAGTGAATTGGAGCGATTGGTATTACCGGGGTTTACGTGCTGTCAGTGGATTGATCAAAACATGTGAAGCGTTCTGGGGTAAACCATGGAAGCTGTGTAGGTATGTATATTTGGTGTGTGGAAATTTTGTATATACATGTGTTATGGGGGGTTGGGCCCTTTCTTTCATCTGTTTCCTTGCGCTACCTCGCAAACGCAGGAGACAGCGCAAAGTATAAGAAAAAAAAAAAAATATTTTATATATTATATATTTTATATATATATATATATTTTTTTTTTCACACTATTCGCCATTTCCGCGTGCGAGGTAGTGTAAAGTGCATGACAAAGGCAAAGGGATAAGAGTGGTGCTCAAATTACAGAGGGATAAGGGTTTTTTGGGGTAATCCTGGTAAATTATATGGGAGGTTATTGATTTAGAGGTGAAGGCATGTAAGGCTCAGATTGGGGAAGAGCAGTGGGTTTCAAAGTGGTAGAGGATGTGTGGATCAGGTGTGTGGAAGAAAGTATGTGAGAAATACTTAGAAAAGCAAATGGGTTGTATGTAGATTTATGGATTGAGAAGGCATATGATAGAGTTGATAGAGTGCCCTTTTGGAAGGTATTTAAATATAGGGGGGAGGCAAATTGTAGAAAGCAGTGAAAAAGTTTTTAAACGAGATGTAAGCATGTGACTGAGGAAGAGGAGGAAAGTGATTGGTTCTCAGTGAATGTAGGCTTGCGGCAGGGGTGGGGGTGATGTCTCCATGGTTGTTTAATTTGTTTATGGATGGGGTTGTTAGGAGGTGAATGCAAGAGTTTTGGAAAGAGGGGCTAAGTATGAAGTCTGTTGGGGATGAGAGAGCTTGGGGAAGTGAGTCAGTTGTTGTTCGCTGATGATACTGCGTGGTGGCTGATTCATGTGAGAAACTGCAGAAGCTGGTGACTGAGTTTGGTAAAGTGTGTTTAAAGAAGAAAGTTAAGAGTAAATGTGAATAAGAGCAAGGTTATTAGGTACAGTAGGGTTGAGGGTCAAGTCAATTGGGAGGTGAGTTTGAATGGAGAAAAAATGGAGGAAGTGAAGTGTTTTAGATATGTGGGGGTGGATCTGGCAGTGGATGGAACCATGGAAAGCGGAAGTGGATCATAGGGTGGGGGAGGGGGCGAAATTTTGGGAGCCTTGAAGAATGTGTGGAAGTCGAGAACATTATCTTGGAAAGCAAAAAAAGGGTATGTTTTGAAGGAATAGTGGTTCCAACAATGTTGTATGGTTGCGAGGCGTGGGCTATGGATAGAATTGTGCGCAGGAGGTGGAGTGCTGGAAATGAGTGTTTGAGGACAATGTGTTGTGAGGTGGTTTGATCGAGTAAGTAAGTAAGGGTAAGAGAGATGTGTGGAAAAAAAAATGAGCGTGGTTGAGAGAGCAGAAGAGGGTGTTTTGAAATGGTTTGGTCACATGGAGAAGAGAATGAGCTGAAGGAAAGATTGACCAAGAGGATATATCACGTGTCGGAGGTGGAGGGACGCGTAAACGAGGAGAAGTGGGAGACTCCCAAATTGGAGGTGGAACGATGGACGTGAAAAAGGATTTTGTCAGTGATCGGGGCTTCTGAACATGCAGTAGGGTGAATAGGCGGGGCAAGGAATAGAGTGAATTGGAGCGATGTGGTTTTATTACGGGTTGATGTGCCTGTCAGTGGATTGAATCAAGGCTGTGAAGCGGTTGGGGTAAACCATGGAAAAGCTGGTAGGTATGTATATTTGCGTGTGTGTGGATGTATGTATATACATGGGTATGGGGGGGTGTTGGGCCTTTTCTTTCTTCTGTTTCCTTGCGTACCTCGCAATGCGGGCGACGCGAACAAAGCAAAAAAAAAAAAAATATATATACATATATATATATATATATATATATATTTATATTTTATTATATATAAATTTAATTTATATATATATATATTTTTTTTTTTTTTTTTTCTTTTATTATACTATTTGCTATTTCCCGCGAAGCGATCGGTAGCGTTAGAACAGGGGATGGCCTTTGAGGGAATATCCTCACTGGCCTCTTCTCTGATTACCTTTCTTTTGGAAAAAAAAAAAAAACAAGAAATAAATTTATATATATATGTATATATATATATATATATTTATACTATATTTTATATATATTATAAATATATATATATATATATTCTTTCTTTTCTTTCACATATTTGCCATGTCCTGCAGTAGCGACAGGGGTAGCGTTAAGAACAGAGGACTGGGCCTTTGAGGGTGATATCCTCACCTGGCCCCCTTCTCTGTTCCTTCTTTTGGAAATTAAGAAAAAAAAAAACGAGAGGGGAGGATTTCCCAGCCCCCGCTACCCTTCCTTCTATGACACGCAGGGAATACGTGGGGAAGCGGAAGTATTTTTCTCCCCTATCCCCTGGGATAAATTATATAATACATACATATATACTTTCATTTCTTTCTATACTTTCATTTCTTCAGTCATCAGGCGGCCACCTCACTTTGGACCATATGGATGTGTAGGACCGAGAGTTTACTTCGAAGATTTGGCTTAAAGAATTACTTGGAGGAAAGAATGAATTGTATGTGACTTTTATGGGTCTCAGAAGAGGTGTATTGATGAAATTTACAGAAAATCCTGGAAGGTGGTTTGAATTATTTTCGTGTACTGAGGATGTGATTTTTGGGCATTGAGATGAAATTTAAGTAGGTGTTTGTATGGTGATGCTGCTGTGGTTTGCAGACTTGAGAAGGACACCAAGAAAGTGTGTTTGTTTGGGGGAGAGCTTGAAAGGAGGAAGGTTGAGGAGTATATATGAACAAATTTAGGTAATGAGTTGATACAGGGATATGGACACAGGATGGTTTAACGAGTTTTGACAATGGGGGGACCTGGAGGGAAAAGAATGCTTCAGGTACCTGGGAGTGAATTTAGCAGTAGATAGAAAACCATGAGGGCTGAAGTGAGTCATAGAGTGGGAGAGGAGGCTAAGTTCCTGAATGCATTTTAGTGTGTGTGGAGAGAGGTCATTGTCTGTTTAGCAAGGATGGTATGTTTGAAGGTATTGTTGTCCCGAACAGTTGGTTTGGAGGTGTCTTGGGCCATGAATTGCAAAAAGAACAGAGAGGGAGGCAAGAATATTTGAAAAATGAACATGCCTGACTATAAACTGTGTGAAGATGGGTTGATTCTTTAAAGAATGACTGTGGTTTGAAAGTTTGGCTTTAGGTTATACTGTGATTGAGAGAGTGACCAGTGTGTGTGAGGAATTGTTCAGACATAGAGAGGGATTAAGTGAGAGAAGACTGACTAAGGGATTTTACATGCTAGAAGTGGATGTGTGAGAAAAGGGAAGGGACGTGGCCAAGAAGGAAATGTGGAAGGGATGAGTGGGAGATGCTATCGGTTATTAGGGCGTTCGTGAACAATGAAAAGGGCGAGGAGGTGTGGTGTGGGATGAGTAAATTGCATTAATGTGCTGTCCTTGGGTGTAACCAGGGCATATGAGATAGTCAATGTAGACTGTAGTGTAGTCTAATTGGGCTTTCATTTTGATGCATTATTTTATTGTACTTAGGAATGGATGTGTGCAAATGAAGCTATTGTTTTCCTTTCTGATGCAACCTCTTGAAGTCAAAGTTGTACTTAAAAAAGATTTTTCAACTCATGTTGGCTCTAGGACAAAGCTTTTTTTCGTTTTATGTAATATCATTATGTTTTGTATTTTCCCCTTATCCTTGGGATAGGGGATGAAAGAATACTTCCCACGTATTCCCTGGTGTCGTAGAGGCGACTAAAAGGGGAGGGAGGGGGGGGGGCTGAAATCCTCCCTCTCGTTTTTTTTTTTAATTTTCTAAAGATAGGATCAGAGAAGGGGGCCAGGTGAGGGATATTCCCTCAATGGACCAGTCCTCTGTTCTTAATGCTACCTGCTATCGCGGGGAAGGGAAGGAAATGGCAAATAGTTTGAAAAAAAAAAAATTTGTGATGTGTTGAGTGGGGTGGTTTGGTCGAGTTGTGGCGTCGTGGGTGGGAGGAGATGTGTGGAAAATGGGGGGAGGGGGAACGTGTTTGGAGGCCCAAGTTTGGTGTGAGGGGGTTTTGATGAGTAAGTAACGAAAGGGGAAAGAGAGATGTTTTTGGGGAAATAAAAAGAGGGGGGTTTTAAGTAGCAAAATGAGGGTTTTTTTTGAAAGGTTTTGGGCCAGGAGGGGTTTGAGTGAGGAAAGATTGCCCAAAGGAGGATAAAAGTGTCGGAGGGGGAAAGGGGAAGAGGAGAAGAGGGAGCCCAAATTGGAGGTGGAAAGAATGGGAGGGAAAAGGGATGTTTGTGTGATCGGGGCTCTCTGAAACATGCTCAATGCTAGGTTGGTTGGGAATGATGTTTGAATTTGATGATGAATGAATGAATGTGTGATTTGTTTGAAATGTGAATGTTTGAATGTTGATTGAGAATTGATGTGATTTGTGATGTTTATTGAAGTGTTGATTGATTGATTGTTGTGAATTGATTGATGTGAATGAATTGATGATGAAGATGTGAATTGTGAAATTGAATGGGTGATTTTTGTGTGTGGTTGAATGAATGTTGTTGTGTTTGAATTGTGTATTGAATTGAATTGTGTTTTGAATTTGTATGTGAATGAAAAGGAATTTTGTGAAATTGAATGATTGATGATCGAGAGTTTTTTTGAATGTTGTTTGAATGATTGATGAAATTGATGAAATGATGGTGAATGATGATGTGTTTGATGGAATGATTGTTTGAATGAATTGTGATTGAATTTTTTGTTTTGTTTGAATGAAGAATGTGAATTTTGATTTTGAAAAGGTGAATTTTGGATGATGATGAAGAATTGTTGTTGATGTTTTTTTTGGTTTGTTTGTGAATTGAATCGAATGAATGAAAATGATTTGCTGTGTGATGAAATGATGTGTTTGATAGATTGAAAGGAACATCTGTTGATTGAGAATTTGTTGGATGGATGGAATTGTTGGGTGTTGTAAAGGTAGCAAGGAATAGAGAGAATTGGTGCGATGTGGTAGTTCAGGGGGTGGGATTGTGTGGCTGTCAGTGGATTGAATCAAGGCATGTGAAGCCGTTTTCTGAGGTAACCATGGAAAGCTGTGTAGGTATGGATATTTGGTGTGTGGACGTGTGTATGTACATGTGTAGGGGGGGGGTTGGGGGCCATTTCTTTGTCTGTTTCCTTGCGCTATCCTCGCAAACGCGGGAGACCAGCGACAAAGTATTAAAAAAAAAATAAAAATTATATATAGATATATATATATATATAATTTATAATATATAAATAATTATAATATATATATATTATTTATATATTTCTACAAATTCACTATACTTCCGCAAACCTTATCTCTAGCCATGCCTGGGGGAGCCGTGTTATTGATAGGCGCACAAACGAGAGACTTTTGGATGTTAATGTGCTGAGAGGTGCAACTGGAGGGATGTCTGATCATTATCTTCTGGAGGCAAAGGTGAAGATTTGTAGAGGTTTTCAGAAAAGAAGAGAGAATGTTGGGGTGAAGAGAGTGGTGAGATTAAGTGAGCTTGGGAAGGAGACTTGTGTGAGGAAGTACCAGGAGAGACTGAGTACAGAATGAAAAAAGGTGAGAAGAAAGGAGGTAGGGGGAGTGGGGGAGGAATGAGATGCATTTAGGGAAGCAGTGATGGCTTGTGCAAAAGATGCTTGTGGCATGAGAAGCGTGGGAGGTGAGCAGATTAGAAAGTGTAGTGAGTGGTGGGATGAAGAAGTAAGATTATTAGTGAAAGAGAAGAGAGAGGCATTTGGACGATTTTTGCAGGGAAATAATGCAAATGAGTGGGAGATGTATAAAAGAAAGAGGCAGGAGGTCAAGAGAAAGGTGCAAGAGGTGAAAATGAGGGCAAATGAGAGTCAGGGTGAGAGAGTATCATTAAATTTTAGGGAGAATAAAAAGATGTTTTGGAAGGAGGTAAATAAAGTGCGTAAGACAAGGGAACAAATGGGAACTTCAGTTAAGGGGGCTAATGGGGAGGTGATAATAAGTAGTGGTGATGTGAGAAGGAGATGGAGTGAGTATTTTGAAGGTTTGTTGAATGTGTTTGATGATAGAGTGGCAGATATAGGGTGTTTTGGTCAAGGTGGTGTGCAAAGTGAGAGGGATAGGGAAAATGATTTAGTAAACAGAGAAGAGGTAGTAAAAGCTTTGCAGAAGATGAAAGCCGGCAAGGCAGCAGGTTTGGATGGTATTGCAGTGGAATTTATTAAAAAGGGGTTGACTGTATTGTTGACTGGTTGGTAAGGTTATTTAATGTATGTATGATTCATGGTGAGGTGCCTGAGGATTGGCGGAATGCTTGCATAATGCCATTGTACAAAGGCAAAGGGAACAAAGGTGAGTGCTCAAATTACAGAGGTATAAGTTTGTTGAGTATTGATGGTAAATTATATGGGAGGGTATTGATTGAGAGGGTGAAGGCATGTACAGAGCATCAGATTGGGGAAGAGCAGTGTGGTTTCAGAAGTGGTAGAGGATGTGTGGATCAGGTGTTTGCTTTGAAGAATGTATGTGAGAAATACTTAGAAAAGTAAATGGATTTGTATGTAGCATTTATGGATCTGGAGAAGGCATATGATAGAGTTGATAGAGATGCTCTGTGGAAGGTATTAAGAGTATATTGTGTGGGAGGCAAGTTGATAGAAGCAGTGAAAAGTTTTTATCAAGGATGTAAGGCATGTGTACGTGTAGGAGGAGAGGAAAGTGATTGGTTCTCAGTGAATGTAGGTTTGCAGCAGGGGTGTGTGATGTCTCCATGGTTGTTTAATTTGTTTATGGATGGGGTTAGGGAGGTGAATGCAAGAGTTTTGGAAAGAGGGGCAAGTATGCAGTCTGTTGTTGAGGAGAGAACTTGGGAAGTGAGTCAGTTGTTGTTCGCTGATGATACAGCGCTGGTGTCTGATTCATTTGAGAAACTGCAGAAGCTGGTGACTGAGTTTGGTAAAGTGTGTGGAAGAAGGAAGTTGAGAGCAAATGTGAATAAGAGCAAGGTTATTAGGTACAGTAGGGTTGAGGGTCAAGTCAATTTGGAGGTAAGTTTGAGTGGAGAAAAACTGGAGGAAGTAAAGTGTTTTAGATATGTGGGAGTGGATTTGGCAGCTGATGGAACCATGGAAGCGGAAGTGAATCATAGGGTGGGGGAGGGGATGAAAATTCTGGGAGCCTTGAAGAATGTGTGGAAGTTGAGAACATTATCTCGGAAAGCAAAAATGGGTATGTTTGAAGGAATAGTGGTTCCAACAATGTTGTATGGTTACAAGGCGTGGGCTATAGATAGAGCTGTGCGCAGTAGGGTGGATGTGCTGGAAATGAGATGTTTGAGGACAATATGTGGTGTGAGGTGGTTTGATCGAGTAAGTAATGTAAGGGTAAGAGAGATGTGTGGTAATAAAAAGAGTGTGGTTGAGAGGGCAGAAGAGGGTGTTTTGAAATGGTTTTGTCACATGGAGAGAATGAGTGAGGAAAGATTGACCAAGAGGATATATGTGTCAGAAGTGGAGGGAAAGAGAAGAAGTGGGAGACCAAATTGGAGGTGGAAAGCTGGAGTGAAAAATATTTTGTGTGATCGGGGCCTGAACATGCAGGAGGGTGAAAGGAGGGCAAGGAATAGAGTGAATTGGAGCGATGTGGTATACCGGGGTTGACGTGCTGTCAGTGGATTGAATCAAAACATGTGAAGCGTCTGGGGTAAACCATGGAAAGCTGTGTAGGTATGTATATTTGCGTGTGTGGAAGTATGTATATACATGTGTATGGGGGGGTTGGGCCATTTCTTTCATCTGTTTCCTTGCGCTACCTCGCAAACGCAGGAGACAGCGACAAAGTATAAGAAAAAAAAAAAAATATATATATATATATATATATATATATATATATATATTTTTTTTTTTCACACTATTCGCCATTTCCCGCGATAGCGAGGTAGTGTAAAGTGCCATTGTACAAAGGCAAAGGGGATAAGAGTGAGTGCTCAAATTACAGAGGTATAAGTTTGTTGAGTATTCCTGGTAAATTATATGGGAGGGTATTGATTGAGAGGGTGAAGGCATGTACAGAGCATCAGATTGGGGAAGAGCAGTGTGGTTTCAGAAGTGGTAGAGGATGTGTGGATCAGGTGTTTGCTTTGAAGAATGTATGTGAGAAATACTTAGAAAAGCAAATGGATTTGTATGTAGCATTTATGGATCTGGAGAAGGCATATGATAGAGTTGATAGAGATGCTCTGTGGAAGGTATTAAGAATATATGGTGTGGGAGGCAAGTTGTTAGAAGCAGTGAAAAGTTTTTATCGAGGATGTAAGGCATGTGTACGTGTAGGAAGAGAGGAAAGTGATTGGTTCTCAGTGAATGTAGGCTTGCGGCAGGGGTGTGTGATGTCTCCATGGTTGTTTAATTTGTTTATGGATGGGGTTGTTAGGGAGGTGAATGCAAGAGTTTTGGAAAGAGGGGCAAGTATGAAGTCTGTTGGGGATGAGAGAGCTTGGGAAGTGAGTCAGTTGTTGTTCGCTGATGATACTGCGCTGGTGGCTGATTCATGTGAGAAACTGCAGAAGCTGGTGACTGAGTTTGGTAAAGTGTGTGAAAGAAGAAAGTTAAGAGTAAATGTGAATAAGAGCAAGGTTATTAGGTACAGTAGGGTTGAGGGTCAAGTCAATTGGGAGGTGAGTTTGAATGGAGAAAAACTGGAGGAAGTGAAGTGTTTTAGATATGTGGGAGTGGATCTGGCAGTGGATGGAACCATGGACGCGGAAGTGGATCATAGGGTGGGGGAGGGGGCGAAAATTTTGGGAGCCTTGAAGAATGTGTGGAAGTCGAGAACATTATCTTGGAAAGCAAAAATGGGTATGTTTGAAGGAATAGTGGTTCCAACAATGTTGTATGGTTGCGAGGCGTGGACTATGGATAGAATTGTGCGCAGGAGGATGGATGTGCTGGAAATGAGATGTTTGAGGACAATGTGTTGTGTGAGGTGGTTTGATCGAGTAAGTAACGTAAGGGTAAGAGAGATGTGTGGAAATAAAAAGAGCGTGGTTGAGAGAGCAGAAGAGGGTGTTTTGAAATGGTTTGGTCACATGGAGAGAATGAGTGAGGAAAGATTGACCAAGAGGATATATGTGTCGGAGGTGGAGGGAACGAGGAGAAGAGGGAGACCAAATTGGAGGTGGAAAGATGGAGTGAAAAAGATTTTGTGTGATCGGGGCCTGAACATGCAGGAGGGTGAAAGGCGGGCAAGGAATAGAGTGAATTGGAGCGATGTGGTATACCGGGGTTGATGTGCTGTCAGTGGATTGAATCAAGGCATGTGAAGCGTCTGGGGTAAACCATGGAAAGCTGTGTAGGTATGTATATTTGCGTGTGTGTGGATGTATGTATATACATGTGTATGGGGTGGGTTGGGCCATTTCTTTCTTCTGTTTCCTTGCGCTACCTCGCAAACGCGGGAGACAGCGACAAAGCAAAAAAAAAAAAATATATATATATATATATATATATATATATATATATATATATATATATATATATATATATATATATTTTTTTTTTTTTTTTCTTTTTTTCATACTATTTGCTATTTCCCGCGATAGCGAGGTAGCGTTAAGAACAGAGGACTGGGCCTTTGAGGGAATATCCTCACCTGGCCCTCTTCTCTGTTCCTTCTTTTGGAAAAAAAAAAAAAAAAAAAAATATATATATATATGTATATATATATATATATATATATATATATATATATATATATATATATATATATATATATATCTTTCTTTTCTTTCACACTATTTGCCATTTCCTGCGATAGCGAGGTAGCGTTAAGAACAGAGGACTGGGCCTTTGAGGGAATATCCTCACCTGGCCCCCTTCTCTGTTCCTTCTTTTGGAAAATTAAAGAAAAAAAAAAACGAGAGGGGAGGATTTCCAGCCCCCCGCTCCCTTCCCTTCTATGACACGCAGGGAATACGTGGGAAGTATTCTTTCTCCCCTATCCCCTGGGATAAATATATATACATACATATATACTTTCATTTCTTTCTATACTTTCATTTCTTCAGTCCTCAGGCACCTCACTTTGGACCATATGGATGTGTAGACCAAGAGTTTACTTCGAAGAATTTGCTTAAGAAATACTTGGAGAAAGAATGAATTGTATGTGACTTTTATGGGTCCAGAGAGGGTGTATGATGAAATTTACAGAATCCTGGAAGGTGGTTTGAATATATTCAGTGTACTGAGGATGGATTTTTGGGCATTGGAGATGAATCAGTAGGTGTTTGTTGGTGATGCTGCTGTGGTTGCAGACTTGAGAAGGACACTCAAGAAGTTGGTGTTTGTTTGGGGGAGAGCTTGAAAGGAGGAAGTTGAGAGTATATATGAACAAATTTAAGGTAATGAGGTGCTACAGGGGATGACACAGGATGGTTTAAGAGTTTTTGAATGGGGAGGACCTGGAGGGAATAGAATGCTTCAGGTACCTGGGAGTGAATTTAGCAGTAGATAGAACCATGAGGGCTGAAGTGAGTCATAGAGTGGGAGAGGAGGCTAAGTTCCTGATGCATTTAGGAGTGTGTGGAAGGAGAGGTCATTGTCTGTTAAGGCAAGGATGAGTATGTTTGAAGGTATTGTAGTCCCAACAGTAGTGTATGGATGTGTCTTGGGCCATGAATGCAAAAGAACAGAAGAGGGAGGCAAGATACTTTGAAAATGAAATGCCTGACTATAAACTGTGTGAGATGGGTTGATTCTATAAAGAATGACTGTGTTAGAAAGTTTGGCATTAGGTATACTGTGATTGAGAGAGCTGACCAGTGTGTGCTGAGATGGTTCAGACATAGAGAGGGAATAAGTGAGAGAAGACTGACTAAGAGGATTTACATGCAAGAAGTGGAGTGAGAAAGGGAAGGGAGTGGCCAAGAAGGAAATGGAAGGATGAAGTGGGAGATGCTATAGGTTATTAGGGCCTGAACAATGAAAAGGGCGAGAGGTGTGTGTGGGATTGAGTAAATTGCATTAATGTGCTGTCCTTGGGCTGAACCAGGGCATATGAGATAGTCAATGTAGACTGTAGTGTAGTCTAATGGGCTTTCATTTTGATGCATTATTTATTGTACTTAGGGAATGGATGTGTGCAAATGAAGCTATTGTTTTCCTTTTCCTGATGCAACCTCTTGAAGTCAAAGTTGTACTTAAAAAAGATTTTTCAACTCATGTTGGCTCTAGACAAAGCTTTTTTTCGTTTTATGTAATATCATTATGTTTTGTATTTCTCCCCTATCCTTGGGGATAGGGGAGAAAGAATACTTCCCACGTATTCCCTGCGTGTCGTAGAAGGCGACTAAAAGGGGAGGGAGCGGGGGGGCTGGAAATCCTCCCCTCTCGTTTTTTTTTTTAATTTTCCAAAAGAAGGAACAGAGAAGGGGGCCAGGTGAGGATATTCCCTCAAAGGCCCAGTCCTCTGTTCTTAATGCTACCTCGCTAACGCGGGAAATGGCAAATAGTTTGAAAAAAAAAAAAAAATATGTGATGTGTGATGTGGGGTGGTTTGATCGAGTATGTGGCGTGGGGGTGGGAGAGATGTGTGGAAATGGGGGGAACGTGGTTGAGGGGGTGGAGGGGGGTGTTTTGAAGTGGTTTGGGCGCATGGAGAGAGTGAGTGAGGAGGGATTGACCAGGAGGATGTGTGTGTCGGTGGTGGGGGGAGCGAGGAGGGGTGGGGGGCCGGATTAGGGGTGTGGGGATGGAGTGGGTGGGTTTTGTGTGATCGGGGCCTGGGCGTGCGGGGGGTGGGGGCGGGGAGTGAAGTGAATTGGATCGATGTGGTGTGCCGGGGTTGACGTGCTGTCGGTGGGTTGAGTCGGGGCGTCTGGGGTGAACCGTGGAGGGCTGTGTAGGTGTGTATATTTGCGTGTGTGGACGTGTGTGTGTGCATGTGTGTGGGGGTGGGTTGGGCCGTTTCTTTCGTCTGTTTCCTTGCGCTACCTCGCGGACGCGGGAGACAGCGACAGAGCGAAAAAAAAAAATATATATATATATATATATATATATATATATATATATATATATATATATATATATATATATATATATATATATGTGCTGGAAATGAGATGTTTGAGGACAACGTGTGGTGTGAGGTGGTTTGATCGAGTAAGTAACGTAAGGGTAAGAGAGATGTGTGGAAATAAAAAGAGCGTGGTTGAGAGAGCAGAAGAGGGTGTTTTGAAATGGTTTGGTCACATGGAGAGAATGAGTGAGGAAAGATTGACCAAGAGGATATACGTGTCGGAGGTGGAGGGAACGAGGAGAAGAGGGAGACCAAATTGGAGGTGGAAAGATGGAATGAAAAAGATTTTGTGTGATCGGGGCCTGAACATGCAGGAGGGTGAAAGGAGGGCAAGGAATGGAGTGAATTGGAGCGATGTGGTATACCGGGGTTGACGTGCTGTCAGTGGATTGAATCAAGGCATGTGAAGCGTCTGGGGTAAACCATGGAAAGCTGTGTAGGTATGTATATTTGCGTTTGTGGACATATGTATATACATGTGTATGGGGGTGGGTTGGGCCATTTCTTTCGTCTGTTTCCTTGCGCTACCTCGCAAACGCGGGAGACAGCGACAAAGCAAAAAAAAAAAAAAATATATATATATATATATATAAGGGGAGTGGGGGAGGAATGGGATGTACTTAGGGAAGCAAAAGATGCTTGTGGCATGAGAAATGTGGGAGGTGGGCAGATTAGAAAAGGTAGTGAGTGGTGGGATGAAGTAAGATTATTAGTGAAAGAGAAGAGAGAGGCATTTGCATGGTTTTTGCACGGAAATAATGCAAATGACTGGGAGATCTATAAAAGAAAGAGGCAGGAGGTCAAGAGAAGGGTACAAGAGGTGAAAAAGAGGGTAAATGAGAGTTGGGGTGAGAAAGTATCATTAAATTTCAGGGAGAATAAAAAGATGTTTTGGAAGGAGATAAATAAAGTGCATAAGACAAGGGATCAAATGGGAACATCAGTGAAGGGGGAAAATGGAGAGGTGATAATGAGTAGTGGTGATGTGAGAAGGAGATGGAGTGAGTATTTTGAAGGTTTGTTGAATGTGTTTGATGATAGAGTGGCAGATGTTGGGTGTTTTGGTTGAGGTGGTATGCGAAGTGAGAGGGATAGGGAAAATGATTTGGTAAACAGAGAAGAATGTGTGGAAGTCAAGAACATTATCTCGGAAAGCAAAAATGGTTATGTTTGAAGGAATAGTGGTTCCAACAATGTTATATGGTTGCGAGGCATGGGCTATGGTTAGAGTTGTGCGGAGGAGGGTGGATGTGCTGGAAATGAGATGTTTGAGGACAATTTGTGCTGTGAGATGGTTTGATCGAGTAAGTAATGATAGGGTAAGAGAGATGTGTGGTAATAAAAAGAGTGTGGTCAAGAGAGCAGAGGAGGGTGTTTTGAAATGGTTTGGTCACATGGAGAGAATGAGTGAGGAAAGATTGACCAAGAGGATATATGTGACAGAGGTGGAGGAAACGAGGAGAAGTGGGAGACCAAATTGGAGGTTGAAAGATGGAGTGAAAAAGATTTTGAGTGACTGGGGCCTGAACATACAGGAGGGTGAAAGGTATGCAAGGAATAGAGTGAATTGGAACGCTGTAGTATACCGGAGTCGACGTGCTGTCAATGGATTGAACCAGGGCATGTGAAGTGTCTGGGGTAGACCATGGAAAGTTGTGTGGGGCCTGGATGTGGAAAGGGAGCTGTGGTTTCGGTGCATTATTACATGACAGCTAGAGACTGGATTTGAACGAATGTGGCCTTTGTTGTCCTTTCTTAGCACTTCCTCGCACACTTGAGGGGGGAAGGGGTTGTTATTTTCATGTGTGGTGAGGTGGCGATGGGAATGAATAAAGGCAGACAGTACGAATTATGTACATGTGTATATATGTATATGTCTGTGTGTGTATATATATGTATGTATATGTTGAGATGTATAGGTATGTATATTTGCGTGTGTGGACGTGTATGTATATACATGTGTATGTGGGTGGGTTGGCACATTCTTTCATCTGTGTCCTTGCGCTACCTTGCTAAAGCGGGAGACAGCGACAAAGCAAAATGAATAAATAAAGAAATAGATATAGATGGAGGAAATGAGGAGAAGTGAGAGACCAAATTGGAAGTGGCAGGATGAAGTGAAAAAGGTTTTGAGTGATTGGGGCCTGAACATGATGGAGGGTGAAAGGCATGCAGGGAATAGAGTAAATTGGAACGATGTGGTATACTGAGGTCAACGTGCTGTCAATGGATTAAACCAGGCCATGTGAAGCGTCTGGGGTATACCATGGATTGTTGTGGAGCCTGTATGTGGAAAGGGAGCTGTGGTTTTGGTGCATTATACATGACAGCTAGAGACTGAGTGTGAACAAATGTGGCCTTTGTTGTCTTTTCCTTGCACTACTTTGCGCCCGTGCTGGGGAGGGAGTTTTCATTTCATGTGTGGTGGGGTGGCGACAGGAATGAATAAAGGCAGCAAGTATGAATTCTGTACATGCGTATATATGTATATGTCTGTGTATGTATATATATGTATACTTTGAAATGTATAGGTATGTATATGTGTGTGTGTGGACGTGTATGTATATACATGTGAATGTGGGTGGGTTGGGCCATTCTTTCATCTTTTCCCTAACGCAGGAGACAGCAACAAAGTATAATAATAATACATTAATAATGATATATGTATACCCATCCATATACATCCACATACATACATGTTCGTATTCTTGTTCACCGTTCTCCATTCCCAATGCCACTGCATCCCATAGGAAACAGCATAAATTTACGAAGGAAAAGAATGAATTATACATATACATTCTTTTCATCCTGCATCAGCAAGTTAGGGCTAGATAACAGAGGAAGAAAGTGCTCATCTCACATCCGTACTCACGCTGTCATGTTAAATGCACCAAAACCACAGTTCCAGGCCCCACAGACCTGTCCATTGTTTACCCTGGACGTTTCTACATTTCCATAATAAATGTTGCTTACTCAGCTTGTCACTGCACCTGTGAGGTTTTGACCCTACTCCTCTTGACATCACAATTTCTCACTCTGCACACCACCATCTTATAGCAACCCCCATGCTTTAGTTACAGGCTGTAAACTGTGGAACACTACATGGAGCAGGTGATGTGCTGCAAAATGATATTCCTTTTTCATGTTCATTAGACTTAAAAATGTTTGACAGCTTCTTGGGTAATTATTGAGAACAAAATGGTTAAGTAACTATTCAAATGCATCTTTTTACTACTACATAAGTCATAAGAGCCATCCCCATGACATAATGAGCAAGTGCAAATGTCACTCTTGAGTTAGTGACATGTGTGCCCATTTTGTGCCCATTTTGTGCTAATTAAAGTGGGGGGAGTTAAATTATCAACAATTATTCAGACCTCTACCACAAGCTGCAAATAATGTCCTAATTTGCAATGCATTTTTTTGTCAGTCATGCTTATTTCTATATTTCCTTCACAAAATATTGCGTTGTATGTAGGTGTCAACTATGAGCATATTTCTCTGTATTCCATACCACTTTTCCCTCCTCACTTTGTTACCTTGCCACCCCTTCACACTCTTGCTCCCCCCACCACAGGTCACTTAAGAAAACTTGGAAACAGCAAGTCGATATTCCCATGGTTCACACCTCACAGAGAGAGAAGATTGACAACATTGAATGTTGTGGTTGGAAATTCACACCTCACAGAAAGAGAGGATTGACAACGTTGACTGTCGTGGTTGGAAGTGGAGTTGGCTGTACATTGGAGGCATTTTGTGCATGGATGTGGCATGAATGGAGAATCTCGTGTTACATCTTAATTTATCAAGTGATAAAGTGCTTATATAAGACATACTTCATCATTGACATCTGGACATGGCTTGAAGATTTCATTGAATTAACTGTAAGGCTGTATCCAACTCCTCCATATCATGCAATTGGGAATGGAGCCATTGATGATAGATGGATTGATATATATATTTCAATTTGGTGAGCAACTCCCATTCTTTTGTCAGTTCTATTTCTTTATATAAGTATGTGGTGATTACTTCATATGACTGATAGTCACAACATATTTACTGTTTTAGATTCATTAAGCATTCCTGTTAGGTCTAATTTGTCTTGATGTGGAGATGTGCAATAGTTAATTTTTTAAGGTCCTGCATGCACAACTTGCATAACTCAGCATTGAATATATTAAGGATATGCTAAAGATAGAAAGTAATCATCATATATTAGCATTAGGAATTGGATATAGATTAATTCTTAGGTTATTACATGGCAGGTCTGAACATAAAGAAGAAACATATGGCAGCATCAACATCTTTAGGTGCTTTTGTTATCAACTGGCCACATGAGACCATGGTCCTACGAGACCTTGTGCCACCCTTACCATCTCCCACAATAAAGCCGAATAGAATGACTCTCCAAGTAGTGCGAGAAAGGCTTAACATGTTTTTTGTTGACATCTTGCAACTCATACCTCATACATTCATCAAAAGGTAAATTACAGTCCTGTTGTTGTTGCTTTATGCACTATGTTAGCATGTTAATAAGTAGGGACACAGGAGAATGATTGATGTAAGAGGCAGTCATCTTTGTAAGACCATTCTCAGTTCTTTTGATGAATAAGAGCCTAGATTGTAGGAGAGCCCATACTTAACCTCCTCCATAACATTCCAGCCCTTTGACTCTCTTAGTATTGTGAAAAAGCTTAAAATGTTTTTGTTGACATCTTACAATTCATACCTCATACATTCATCAAAAGATGAATTTCAGTCCTTGTGCTGTTGCTTTATCCACTGTTTGTTGGCTTCTTGATAAGTATGGATTAAGGAGAATAATTGATGTATGAGGCAGTCATCTTTAGAAGACCATTCTCAGTTCTTTTGATTAATAAGAGCTTAGATTGTAGGACAGCCTATACATAACCTCCCCCAAAACATCCCAGTCCTTTGCTTTCTGTGGTAATCATGTACAATTTAATTACTTTTTAGAGTTAGTGCTCCAAATTGATGAATTTCAAAGTAAACGGTCTCCTGCACTTTTTCCTTTTTCAAAATGATACAATATTAAATAGATCTCCGGTGTCTTAAGTATTATGCCAGTTCATTCGAATGGTGGTATGTGCATGTTTATACTTTCAGTATTTTGATAATTCAACTTATCACATTCAGTGTAGCAGGAATGAACTTTGTAGAATATTGCTGGTTTAATTTTGCATAAAGTTAATGCAGTTATACTCTTATTCAATATCTTTTTATAGCAACAGATTAGTGTGATATGCAGTCTGTTGTGGAAGAGAGAGCTTGGGAAGTGAGTCAGTTGTTGTTCGCTGATGATACAGTGCTGATGGCTGATTCATGTGAGAAACTGCAGAAGCTGGTGACTGAGTTTGGTAAGGTGTGTGAAAGAAGAAAGGTGAGAGTAAATGTGAATAAGAGCAAGGTTATTAGGTACAGTAGGGTTGAGGGTCAAGTCAATTGGGAGGTAAGTTTGAATGGAGAAAAACTGGAGGAAGTAAAGTGTTTTAGATATCTGGGAGTGGATTTGACAGCGGATGGAACCATGGAAGCGGAAGTGAATCATAGGGTGGGGAAGGGGGTGAAATTTCTGGGAGCGTTGAAGAATGTGTGGAAGTCGAGAACATAATCTCGGAAAGCAAAATGGGTATGTTTGAAGGAATAGTGGTTCCAACGATGTTGTATGGTTGCGAGGCATGGGCTATGGATAGAGTTGTGCGCAGGAGGATGGATGTGCTGGAAATGGGATGTTTGAGGACAGTATGTGGTGTGAGGTGGTTTGATCGAGTAAATAATGTAAGGGTAAGAGAGATGTGTGGTAATAAAAAGAGTGTGGTTGAGAGAGCAGAAGAGGGTGTTTTGAAGTGGTTTGGTCACATGGAGAGAATGAGTGAGGAAAGATTGACCAAGAGGATATGTGTCAGAGGTGGAGGGAACGAGGAGAAGTGGGAGACCAAGTTGGAGGTGGAAGGATGGAGTGATAAAGATTTTGAGTGATCAGGGCCTAAACATGCAGGAGGGTGAAAGGCGTGCAAGGAATAGAGTGAATTGGAATGATGTGGTATACCGGGGTGGACGTGCTGTCAATGGATTGAACCAGGGCATGTGAAGTATTGGGGTAAACCATGGAATGTTCTGTGGGGCCTGGATGTGGAAAGGGAGCTGTGGTTTCGGTGCATTATTACATGACAGCTAGAGACTGAGTGTGAATGAATGTGGCCTTTGTTGTCTTTTCCTAGCGCTACCTCGCACACATGAGGGGGGAGGGGGTTGTTATTCCATGTGTGGCGAGGTGGCGATGGGAATGAACAAAGGCAGACTATGAATTATTTACATGTGTATATATGTATATGTCTGTGTGTGTATATATATGTTTACATTGAGATGTATAGGTATGTATATTTGCGTGTGTGGACGTGTATGTATATACATGTGTGTGTGGGTGGGTTGGGCCATTCTTTCGTCTGTTTTCTTGTGCTACCTCGCTAATGCGGGAGACAGCAACAAAGCAAAATAAGAAAAAAGATAAAGGTTAGTGTGATAAAAAAGAAGTACAACATGGTTAATCAGGTATGAAAATGAAAATAATTCTACAAAAAGATTTACTTGATTGTGCAGTGTGTCTTTAAGTTGTTCTGCTACCTAGATATTGAAGTTTTTTATCAAAATTTTCTTACCAGGATCATAAGGGCAGCAAACAATAGGAAGACTTGGCCAACGTTTCTCACTCCATCTTTTATTCTACTAGTTGAATTTTTTAAAAGCAGTAAAGATAAAATTGCTTAATGTTTTGAGCATCAGTGGACAAGTTGATTAGATGTGATATTACCATATAGCCATCCTCTTTTGTTAAACTTTTGTTGCAGTGTTGGATATAATTGAGAGGCCTACTCACTGCAGTCAGGAAGATGTATTCATCTTGCTTCACAGTATAATCTCTCTTAATATCGTATTAATGATAAAACACATAAAACAAATAGTATATGGAGTCTTTTCATACATATTTGCCATTTCCTGCTGTAGTGAGGTAGTGTGAAGAACAGAGGACTGGGCCTTAGAAGAAATATCCTCACTTGGCCTCCTTCTTTGTTCCTTCTTTTGGAAAATTAAAAATGGGAGGGGAGGATTTCCAGCCCCCTGCTCCCTTCCCTTTTAGTCGCCTTCTACGGCGTGCAGGGAATACGTGGAAAGTATATGTTAACCTAAAAAATTCATTTATTTTTATATTTATTTATTATACTTTGTCGCTGTCTCCCGCGTTTGCGAGGTAGCGCAAGGAAACAGACGAAAGAAATGGCCCAACCCCCCCCCATACACATGTATATACATACGTCCACACACGCAAATATACATACCTACACAGCTTTCCATGGTTTACCCCAGACGCTTCACATGCCTTGCTTCAATCCACTGACAGCACGTCAACCCCGGTATACCACATCGCTCCAATTCACTCTATTCCTTGCCCTCCTTTCACCCTCCTGCATGTTCAGGCCCCAATCACACAAAATCTTTTTCACTCCATCTTTCCACCTCCAATTTGGTCTCCCTCTTCTCCTTGTTCCCTCCACCTCCGACACATATATCCTCTTGGTCAATCTTTCCTCACTCATCCTCTCCATGTGCCCAAACCACTTCAAAACACCCTCTTCTGCTCTCTCAACCATGCTCTTTTTATTTCCACACATCTCTCTTACCCTTACGTTACTCACTCGATCAAACCACCTCACACCACACATTGTCCTCAAACATCTCATTTCCAGCACATCCATCCTCCTGCGCACGACTCTATCCATAGCCCACGCCTCGCAACCATACAACATTGTTGGAACCACTATTCCTTCAAACATACCCATTTTTGCTTTCCGAGATAATGTTCTCGACTTCCACACATTCTTCAAGGCCCCCAGGATTTTCGCCCCCTCCCCCACCCTATGATCCACTTCCGCTTCCATGGTTCCATACGCTGCCAGATCCACTCCCAGATATCTAAAACACTTCACTTCCTCCAGTTTTTCTCCATTCAAACTCACCTCCCAATTGACTTGACCCTCAACCCTACTGTACCTAATAACCTTGCTCTTATTCACATTTACTCTTAACTTTCTTCTTCCACACACTTTTCCAAACTCAGTCACCAGCTTCTGCAGTTTCTCACATGAATCAGCCACCAGCGCTGTATCATCAGCGAACAACTGACTCACTTCCCAAGCTCTCTCATCCCCAACAGACTTCATACTTGCCCCTCTTTCCAAAACTCTTGCATTCACCTCCCTAACAACCCCATCCATAAACAAATTAAACAACCATGGAGACATCACACACCCCTGCCGCAAACCTACATTCACTGAGAACCAATCACTTTCCTCTCTTCCTACACGTACACATGCCTTACATCCTTGATAAAAACTTTTCACTGCTTCTAACAACTTGTCTCCCACACCATATATTCTTAATACCTTCCACAGAGCATCTCTATCAACTCTATCATATGCCTTCTCCAGATCCATAAATGCTACATACAAATCCATTTGCTTTTCTAAGTATTTCTCACATACATTCTTCAAAGCAAACACCTGATCCACACATCCTCTACCACTTCTGAAACCACACTGCTCTTCCCCAATCTGATGCTCTGTACATGCCTTCACCCTCTCAATCAATACCCTCCCATATAATTTGCCAGGAATACTCAACAAACTTATACCTCTGTAATTTGAGCACTCATTTTTTTTTATCCACAACAGATTTATGTCATGAGCTGTAAGGCCAAAAAGGATATGGAAGACGAGAGAGGGGTGGAATGGAGCACTCTATTGATCTTCACCATTTTCTGAGATCTTAGGAAATTCCTGGGCCCCCTTTTGGACCCACAGGCCTGGGTACAGTGTGTTCTTTGCACTACACTCTTAGAGGCCCTGTCTCCAGTGAGGTTTACACTTTTTGCCCATCATGAAACACCCATCCTAAGGAAATGGTGAAGAGCTTGTGGATTTGTGTGCTGAAAAAAGACTGGTGATTGGGAATACCTGGTTTAAAAAGAGAGATATACACTGGCTCAGGCTAGGGTGGTTTCAGGGGAGGACCAGTGTGGTTTCAGAAGTGGCAGATGATGTGTATATCAATTGTTTGCTTTGAAGAATGTGTATGAGAAATACTTAGAGAAACAGTTGGATTTTGTATGTGGCAAGATGCTTTGTGGAAGGTCTTAAGAGTATATGGTTTGGGAGGTAAGCTCCTAGAAGCAGTGAGTTTTTATCAAGGGTGCAAGGCACGTGTACGAGTAGGAAGAGAGGAGAGTGATTGGTGCCCAGTGAAGGTCGGTCTGCAGGAGGGGTGTTTGGTGTCCCCATGGTTGTTTAATTTGTTTATGGATGGGGTGGTTAGGGAGGTAAATGCAAGAGTTTTGGAAAGAGGGGCGAGTATGCTGTCTGTTTGGGATGAGAGGGCCTGGGAAGTGAATCAGTTGTTGTTCACTGATGTTACAGCTCTGGTGGCAGATTCGAGTGAGAAACTGCAGAAGTTGGTGACTGAGTTTGGAAAAGTGTATGAAAAAGAAAGTTGAGAGTAGATGTGAATAAATCAAGGTTGATAGTTTCACTAGGGTTGAAGGACAAGTTGATTGGGAGGTAAATTTGAATGGAGAAAAATTGGAGGAATTGAAGTGTTTTAGATATCTGGGAGTGGACTTAGCAGTGTTTGGAACCATGGAAGTGGAAGGGACGAGGGTTCTGGAAGCGATGAAGAATGTATGGAAGGAGAGAATGTTATCTCGGAGAGCAAAAATGTGTATGCTTTAAGGAATAGTAGTTCCAACAGTATTATATGGTTGCATGGCATGGGCTATAGATAGGGTTGTATGGAGGAGGGTGGATATGTTGGAAATGAAATATCTGAGGACAATATGTGGTGTGAGCAAGTAATGAAAGGGTAAGAGAGTTGTTTAGAAATAAAAAGAGTGTGTTTGAGAGAGCAGGAGAAGGTATGTTGAAATGGTTTGGACGTACAGAGAGAATGAGTGAGGAAAGATTGAGAAAGAGGATGTATGTGTCAGAGGTGGAGGGACCAAGGAGATGTAAGAGACTAAATTGAGGTGGAAGGATGGAGTGAAAAAGATTTTCAACAATCGGGGCCAGAACATACAAGAGGGTGAGAGGCATGCAAGAAATAGAGTGACTTGGAATGATGTGGTATACCAGGGTCGACATGCTGTCAGTGGACTGAAACAGGGCATTTGAAATGTCTAGGGTAAACCATGGAAAGGTCTGTGGGGCCTGTATGTGGATAGGGAGTTGTGGTATTGGTGCATTACACATGACAGCTAGAGACTGAGTGTGAACGAAAGTGGCCTTTATTGTCTGTTTTCCTGGCACTACCTTGCTGCCTATTATTTCCACATTATGTACTACCAATCTATTAAGTTTCATAAACCGCCTCACACCACATATTGTCTTCAAACATTTCATTTCCAGCACATCCACCCTCCTTCGTACAATCCTATCTAAAGCCCATGCTTCGCAACCATATAATATTGTTAGAACTACTATTCCTCCAAACATACCCATTTTTGCTCTACGAGGTAACGTTCTCTCTTTCCACACGTTCTTCATAACTCGCAGAACCTTCGCTCCCTCCCCCACCCTGTGACTTACTTCCAATTCCATGGTTCTATTCGCTGCTAAGTCCACTCCCAGATATCTAAAACACTTCTTCCTCCAATTTCTCTCCTTTCAAACTTACATCCCAATTAACTTGTTCCTCAAGCCTCCTGAACCTTGCTCTTAATCTCATTTACTCTGAACTTTCTTCTTTCACAGACTCTTCCAAACTCAGTTACCAACTTCTACAGTTTCTCACTCGAATCAGCCACCAGTGCAATATCACTGGCAAACATGAACTGACCCACTAACCAGGCCTTTTCATCCCAGACAGACTGCATACTCACCCCTCTCTCCAGACTCTTGCATTTACCTCCTTAACCAGCCCATCCATAAACAAATTAAACAACCATGGAGACATCACACACCCCTCCTGCAGACCAACCTTCACTGGGAACTAATCACCCTCTCTCTTCCTACTCGTACACATGCCTTACACCCTTTATAAAAACTCACTGTTTCTAGCAGCTTACCTTCCACACCATATACTCTTCAGACCTTTCTCAAAACATCTCTATCCACCCTGTCATATGCCTTCTCCAGATCCATAAATGTCATACAAAATCCATCTGTTTCTCTTAAGTATTTCTCACACACATTTTTCAAAGCAAACACCTGATGCACACATCATCCGCCACTTCTGAAACCACACTGTTCCTCCCCTGAAACCACCCTAGCCTGAGCCAGTTTGTATCTCTCTTTTTAAACCAGTTAATCCCAATCACCAGTCTTTTTTCAGCACACAAATCCACAAGCTCTTCACCACTTCCATAGGATGGATGTTTTGTGATGGGCAAAAAGTGTAAACCTCACTGGAGACAGGGACTCTGAGAGGGTAGTGCATAGGGTACATTGTATCTAGGCCCATGCATCGAAAAGGGGGCCCAGGAATTTCCTAGGATCTCAGAAAATGCAGATCAACATAGTGTTCCATTCCATCCCTCTCTCATCTTCCATATCCTCTTTGGCCTTACAGCTCATGACAGAAAATTGTAGTGGAATGGGGGGCCAGAAACCCTCCCCTCCTTGTATTTTAACTTTCTAAAAGGGGAAACAGAAGAAGGAGTCACGCAGGGAGTGCTCATCCTCCTTGAAGTCTCAGATTGGGGTGTCTAAATGTGTGTGGATGTAACCAAGATGAGAAAAAAGGAGAGATAGCTAGTATGTTTGAGGAAAGGAACCTGGATGTTTTGGCTCTGAGTGAAACGAAGCTCAAGGGTAAAGGGGAAGAGTGGTTTGGGAATGTCTTGGGAGTAAAGTCAGGGGTTAGTGAGAGGACAAGAGCAAGGGAAGGAGTAGCACTACTCCTGAAACAGGAGTGGTGGGAGTATGTGATAGAGTGTAAGAAAGCAAACTCTAGATTGATATGGGTAAAATTGAAAGTTGATGGAGAGAGATGGGTGATTATTGGTGCATATGCACCTGGGCATGAGAAGAAAGATCATGAGAGGCAAGTGTTTTGGGAGCAGCTGAATGAATGTATTAGTAGTTTTGATGCACGAGACCAGGTTATAGTGATGGGTGATTTGAATGCAAAGGTGGGTAATGTGGCAGTTGAGGGAATAATTGGTATACATGGAGTGTTCAGTGTTGTAAATGGAAATGGTGAAGAGCTTGTAGATTTATGTGCTGAGAAAGGACTGGTGATTGGGAATACTTGGTTTAAAAAGAGAGATATACATAAGTATACGTATGTAAGTAGGAGAGATGGCCAGAGAGCGTTATTGGATTACGTGTTAATTGATAGGCGTGCAAAAGAGAGACTTTTGGATGTTAATGTGCTGAGAGGTGCAACTGGAGGGATGTCTGATCATTATCTTGTGGAGGCAAAGGTGAAGATTTCTAGAGGTTTTCAGAAAAGAAGAGAGAATGTTGGGATGAAGAGGGTGGTGAGAGTAAGTGAGCTTGGGAAGGAGACTTGTGTGAGGAAGTACCAGGAGAGACTGAGTACAGAATGGAAAAAGGTGAGAACAAAGGAGGTAAGGGGAGTGGGGGAGGAATGGGATGTATTTAGGGAATCAGTGATGGCTTGCGCAAAAGATGCTTGTGGCATGAGAAGCGTGGGAGTTGGGCAGATTAGAAAGGGTAGGGAGTGGTGGGATGAAGAAGTAAGATTATTAGTGAAAGAGAAGACAGAGGCATTTGGACAATTTTTACAGGGAAATAATGCAAATGAGTAGGAGATGTATAAGAGAAAGAGGCAGGAGGTCAAGAGAAAGGTGCTGGAGGTGAAAAAGAGGGCAGTTGGGGTGAGAGTTGAGAGTTGGGGTGAGAAAGTAGCATTAAATTTTAGGGAGAATAAAAAGATGTTTTGGAAGGAGGTAAATAAAGTGCATAAGACAAGGGAACAAATGGGAACATCAGTGAAGGGGGCTAATGGGGAGGTGATAACAAATAGTGGTGATGTGAGAGGAGATGGAGTGAGTATTTTGAAGGTTTCTTGAATGTGTTTGATGATAGAAGGGCAGATATAGGGTGTTTTGGTCGAGGTGGTGTGCAAAGTGAGAGGGCTAGGGAGAATGATTTGGTAAACAGAGAAGAGGTAGTGAAAGCTTTGCGGAAGATGAAAGCTGGCAAGGCAGCGGGGTTGGATGGTATTGCAGTGGAATTTATTAAAAAAGGGGGTGACTGTGTTGTTGACTGGTTGGTAAGGTTATTTAATGTATGTATGACTCATGGTGAGGTGCCTGAGGATTGGCGGAATGCCTGCATAGTGCCGTTGTACAAAGGCAAAGGGGACAAAGGTGAGTGCTCAAATTGCAGAGGTATAAGTTTGTTGAGTATTCCTGGTAAATTGTATGGGAGGGTATTGATTGAGAGGGTGAAGGCATGTACAGAGCATCAGATTGGGGAAGAGCAGTGTGGTTTCAGAAGTGGTAGAGGATGTGTGGATCAGGAGTTTGCTTTGAGGAATGTATGTGAGAAATACTTAGAAAAGCAAATGGATTTGTATGTAGCATTTATGGATCTGGAGAAGGCATATGACAGAGTTGATAGAGATGCTCTGTGGAAGGTATTAAGAATATATGGCGTGGGAGGCAAGTTGTTAGAAGCAGTGAAAAGTTTTTATGGAGGATGTAAGGCATGTGTACGTGTAGGAAGAGAGGAAAGTGATTGGTTCTCAGTGAATGTAGGTTTGCGGCGGGGGTGTGTGATGTCTCCATGGTTGTTTAATTTGTTTATGGATGGGGTTGTTAGGGAGGTGAATGCAAGAGTTTTGGAAAGAGGGGCAAGTGTGCAGTCTGTTGTGGATCAGAGAGCGTGGAAAGTGAGTCAGTTGTTGTTTGCTGATGATACAGTGCTGGTGGCTGATTCATGTGAGAAACTGCAGAAGCTGGTGACTGAGTTTGGTAAAGTGTGTGAGAGAAAAAAGTTGAGAGTAAATGTGAATAAGAGTAAGGTTATTAGGTACAGTAGGGTTGAGGGCCAACTGGGAGGTAAGTTTGAATGGAGAAAATATGGAGAAAGTGAAGTGTTTTAGATATCTGGGAGTGGATTTGACAGGCAGATGGAACCATGGAAGCGGAAGTGAATAATGGGGTGGGGGAGGGGGCGAAAATTCTGGGAGTGTGAAGAATGTGTGGAAGTCGAGAACATTATCTCGGAAAGCAAAAATGGCTATGTTTGAAGGAATAGTGGTTCCAACAATGTTGTATGGTTGCGAGGCGTGGGCTATGGATGGAGTTGTGCGCAGGAGGGTGGATGTGCTAGAAATGAGATGTTTGAGGACAATATGTTGTGTGAGGTGGTTTGATCGAGTAAGTAATAATAGGGTAAGAGAGATGTGTGGTAATAAAAAGAGTGTGGTTGAGAGAGCAGGAGAGGGTGTTTTGAAGTGGTTCGGTCACATGGAGAGAATGAGTGAGGAAAGATTGACCAAAAGGATATATGTGTCAGAGGTGGAGGGAAGGAGGAGAAGTGGGAGACCAAATTGGAGGTGGAAGGATGGAGTGAAGATTTTGAGTGATCGGGGCCTGAACATGCAGGAGGGTGAAAGGCGGGCAAGGAATAGAGTGAATTGGAACGATGTGGTATACCGGGGTGGACATGCTGGCAGTGGATTGAACCAGGGTATGTGAAGCGTCTGGGGTAAACCATGGAAAGTTCTGTGGGGCCTGGATGTGGAAAGGGAGCTGTGGTTTCGGTGCATTATTACATGACAGCTAGAGACTGAGTGTGAACGAATGGGGCCTTTGTTGTCTTTTCCTAGCACTACCTCGCACACATGAGGGGGGAGGGGGTTGTTATTACATGTGTGGCGGGGTGGTGATGGGAATGAATAAAGGCAGACTATGAATTATGTACACGTGTATATATGTATATGTCTGTGTGTGTATATACATGTATACGTTGAGATGTATAGGTATGTATATTTGCGTGTGTGGACGTGTATGTATATACATGTGTATATGGGTGGGTTAGGCCATTCTTTTGTCTGTTTCCTTGCGCTACCTCGCTAACGCGGGAGACAGCGACAAAGCAAAATAGATATATAAATAAAAAGAAACAAAAGGATGACTAATGGAGAAGGGTAGGGGCCCAAAAGAAACATTTTGCCCCTGATAAAATTCCTTTCAAGGGCTCTGATTGGAGTGGAGGGGGTCGGAGGCTGCCAATCACTCTCCTCTCTTCCTACCCGTACACATGCCTTTCATCCTTAACAAAAACTCACTGCTTTTAGCAGCTTACCTCCCACACCATATACTCTTAAGACCTTCTACAAAGTAAATCCATTCACATTGCTCCTCCCCTGAAACCACCCTATCCTGGGCCAGTGTATATCTCCTCTTCCTACTAGTACACATGACTGACATTCTTAGTAAAACCTTTTCATTGCTTCTAGCAGCTTACCTCCCACACCTTATACTCTTAAGACCTTCCACAAAGCATCTCTATCAACCATATCATATGTCCTCTCTGGATCCATAAATGCTACATACAAATCCATCTATTTTTCTAAGTATTTCTCACATTCTTCAAAGCAAGCATCCTCTACCACCTCTGAAACCACAGTGCTCCTCCCCAATCTGATGCTCTGTACATGCCTTTTCCCTCCCAGTCAATACCCTCCCATACAATTTCAAAGGAATACTCAACAAACTTATGCCTCTGTAGTTTGAACACTCATGATTATCCCCTTTGCCTTTGTACAATGGCACTATGCATGCATTTCCCCAATCTTCAGGCACTTCACCATGATCCACACATACATTGAATATCCTTACCAATCAATCAACAGCTCAGTCACCTCCTTTCTTAATAAATTCCGCTGCAATACCTTCCAAACCCATCGCCTTACTGCATTTCATCATCTGTAAAGCTTTCACTACCTCCTCTCTTAACCAAACCATTCTCCCTGACCATCTCACTTTGCACACCACCACAACCAAAACACCTTACATCTGCCACTCTGTCATCAAACACATTCAACAGGCCTTCAAAATACTCACTTCATCCTTTTCTCATTTCATCACTTCCTGTTATTACTTACCCCCTTGCCCCCTTCACCAATGTTCCCATTTGTTCTCTTGTCTTATGCTCATTGTTTACTTCTTTCCAAAACATCTTTTTATTCTCCCAAAAGTTTAATGTACTCTCTAATCCCAACTCTCATTTGCCTTCTATTCAACCCTTGCACCTTCCTCTTGACCTCCTGCTGCTTTCTTTTATACATCTCCCAGTCATTTGCACTTCCTTGTAATGTCCAAACTCCTCTCTTTTCTCTTTCACTAACAACTTTACCTCTTCATCCTACCACTAACAACCCTTTCTAATCTGCACACCTTTCTCATGCCACATGCCATCACTGCTTCCTGAAATACATCCCATTCCTCACCCAATCCCCTCATGTCATTTTCTCTTACCTTTTGCCATTCTGCACTCAGTCTCTTCTGGTACTGCCTCACACAAGTGTCCTTTCTAAGGTCACTTATTCTCGCCACTCTCTTCTCCCCAATATTCTCTCTTCTTTCTTAAAAACCCCTACAAATCCTCACCTTTGCCTCCACAAGATAGTTATCAGACATCCCTCCAGTTGCATCTCTCAGCACATTAACATCCAAAAGTCTCTCTTTTACACACCCTTCAATCAACACATAATCCAATAATGTCCTTTGACCATCTCTCTTACTCACATACTTTTACTTATGTAAATCTATCTTTCTAAAGCAAGTATTCGAATCACCAGCCTTTTTTCAGCACACAAATCCACAAGCTCTTCACCATTTCCCTTCACCACACTTCATATTATAACATCAACTGGCACATTACTCACCTTTGCATTTAAATAACCCACGACTAATTCTTTGTCTCATGCACCAAAGCTGCTCACACACACTCAGTTGCTCCCAAAACACTTGCTTCTCATGATCTTTCTTCTCATGACCAGGTGCATAAGCACCAATAATCACCCATCTCTCTCCATCCACTTTAAAGTTTACCCACATCAATCTAGAATTTACTTCCTTGCACTCTATCACACATTCTCACAAATCCTGCTTTAGGAGTAGTGCTACTCCTTCCTTATATATATAAAGTTTTTAGTGAAAGAGAAAAGAGAGGCATTTGGATGATACTTACAAGGAAGGAGCAGCAAATGACTGGGAGATGTATAAAAGAAAGCAGCAGGAGGTCAAGAGAAAGGTGCAAGGGCTGAAAAAGAGGGCAAATGAGAGTTGGGGTTAGAGAGTATCATTGAACTTTAGGGAGGATAAAAAGATGTTTTGGAAGGAGGTAAATAACGTGCATAAGACAAGAGAACAAATGGGAGCATCGGTGAAGGGGGCAAGTGGGGAAGTAATATTAGGTAGTGATGAAGTGAGAAGGCGATGGAGGGAGTATTTTGAAGGTCTGTTGAATGTGTTTGATGATAGAGTTGCAGATATAGGGTGATTTGGTCAGGGTGGTGTGTGAAGTGAGAGGGTTAGGGAGAATGGTTTGGTTAAAAGGGAAGAGGTAGTGAAAGCTTTGCGGAAGATAAAATCCGACAACGTGACGGTTTGGATGGTATTGCAGTAGAATTTATTGAGAAAGGGGGTGACTGTGTTGTTGATAGGTTGGTAAAGATATTCAATGTATGTATGGTGTATGGTGAAGTGCCTGAGAATTGGCAGAATGCATGCATAATGCCATTGTACAGAAGCAAAGGTGAGTGCGAAATTGGAAGGGGGGTATTGATTGAGAGGGTGAAGGCATGTACAGAGCATCAGCTAGGGGAAGAGCAGTGTAGTCTCAGAAGTAGTAGAGGATGTGTGGAACAGGTGTTTGCTTTGAAGAATATGTGTGAGAAATACCTAGAAAAACAGATGGTTTTGTATGTAGCATTTATGGATCTAGAGAAGGCATATGACAGGGTTGATAAAGATGCATTGTGGAAGGTCTTAAGAGTATATTGTGTGAGAGGTAAATGTGAGTAGAAATAAAGTACTGGTGTTTGAAAGTAAACAGTGAAAGAATAGATTTTGCAGAGCCCTGTAGAGTTAAAGACAGAAGTGTACTAACCTGTGTTATGGATTTGGGGGGGAGAAAGGCTGGAAGAGGTGAGAGAATTTAAGTGATTAGGAACTCTCTTAGTAAGTTTGGTGATATGGAAGAAGATCTTACTTCTTCATCCCACCACTCACCACCCTTTCTAATCTGCCAACCTCCCACGTTTCTCAAGCCACAAGCATATTTTGCGCAAGCCATTAATGCTTCCCTAAATACATCCCATTCCTCCCCCACTCCCCTTACGTTCTTTGCTCTCACCTTTTTCCATTCTGTACTCACTCTCTCCTGGTACTTCCTCACTCAAGTCTCCTTTCCAAACTCACTTTCTCTCACCACTCTCTTCACCCCAACATTCTCTCTTCTTTTCTGAAAAGCTCTGCAAATCTTCACTTTTGCCTCCACAAGATTATGATCAGACATCCCTCCAGTTGCACCTCTCAGCATATCAACATCCAAAAGTCTCTCTTTCATGCGCCTATCAACACGTAATCCAGTAACGCTCTCTGGCCATCTCTCCCACTTATATACGTATACTTATGTATATCTCTCATTTTGAACCAGGTATTCCCAATCACCAGTCCTTTTTCAGCACACAAATCTACAAGCTCTTCACCATTTCCATTTACAATACTCAAGACCCCATGTACACCAATTATTTACTCAACTGCCACATTACATACCTTTGCATTCAAATCACCCATCACTATAACCCAGTCTCATGCATCAAAACTACTAACACATTCACTCAGCTGCTCCCAAATCATTTGCCTTTCATGATCTTTCTTCGCATTCCCAGGTGCATAGACACCAATAATCATCCATCTCTCTCCATCCACTTTCAGTTGTAACCATATCAATCTACGAGTCTACTTTCTTACACTCTATCACATACTCCCATAATTCCTGTTTCAGGAGTAGTGCTACTCCTTCCCTTGCTTTTGTCCTCTCACCAATCCCTGACTTTACTCCCAAAACATTCCCAAACCACTCTTCCCCTTTACCCTAGAGCTTCATTTCACTCAGAGCCAAGACATCCAGGTTCCTTTCCTTAAACATACTACCTATCTCTCCTTTTTTCTCATCTTATTTACATCCACACACAGTTAGACACCCCAATCTGAGCCTTCGAGGAGGATGAGCACTCCCCGCGTGACTCCTTTTTCTGTTTCCCCTTTTAGAAAGTTAAAATACGAGGAGGGGAGGGCTTTTAGCTCCCCATTTTTATCCCCTTTAGTCGCCTTCTATGACACGTGAGGAATGCGTGAGAAGTATTCTTTCTCCCCTATTCCTATGATTATTTATTTCATTATTTATTATACTTTGTCACTGTCTCCCGCATTAGCGAGGAAGGGCAAGGAAACATATGAAAGAATGGCCCAACCCACCCTCATACTCATGTATATCCATACACTTCCACACACACACATATACATACCTATACATTTCAATGTGTACATACATATACATTCACAGACACATACACATATACACATGTATATGACTTATACTTGCTGTCTTCATTCATTCCTGTCGCCACCCAGCCACACATGAAATGACACCCCCCTCCCCCACATGTGCGCATGGTAGTGCCAGGAAAAGACAACAAAGGCCACATTTGTTCACACTCAGTCTCTAGCTGTCATGTATAATGTACTGAAACTGCAGCTCTCTTTACACATGCAGGCCCCACAAAACTTTCCATGGTTTACCTCAGTCACTTCACATGCCCTGGTTCAGTCCATTGAAATCACGTCGATCCCGGTATACCACACAGTTCCAATTCACTCTATTCCTTGCACGCCTTTCACCCTCCTGCATGTTCAAGCCCTGATCACTCAAAATCTTTTTCACTCCATCCTTCCACCTCCAATTTGGTCTCCCACTTCTTGTTCCCTTCACCTCTGACACATATATCCTCTTTGTCTGTCTTTCCTCACTCATTCTCTCCATGTGACCAAACCATTTCAATACACCCTCTTCTGCTCTCTCAACCACATTCTTTTTATTACCACACATCTCTCTTACTCCTTCATTACTTACCCAATCATACCATGTAACAGCACATATTGTCCTCAAACATCTTATATCCAACACTTCCACCTTCCTCCACACAACCCTGTCTATAGCCCATGCCTCACAGCCATATAACAATGTTGGAACCACTATTCCTTCAAACATACCCATTTTTGCCCTTCAAGATAATTTTCTCACCTTCCACACATTCTTTAACGCTCCCAGAACTTTTGTACCCTCCCCCACCCTGTGACTCACTTCCACTTCCATGGTTCAGTCTGCTGCCAAACCCACTCCCAGGTATCTAAAACACTTCAATTCCTCCAGTCTTTCTCCATTCAAACTTGCCTCCCAATTGACTTGTCCCTTAACCCTACTGTACCTAATGACCTTACTCTTATTGACATTTACTCTCAGCTTTCTTCTTTCTCACACTTTACCAAACTTAGTCACCAGCTTCTGCAGTTTCTCACCCGAATCAGCCACCAGTGCTGTATCATCAACGAACAACGACTGACTCACTTCCAAAGCCCTCTCATCCACAACAGACTGCATACTTGCCCCTCTCTCTCCAAAACTCTTGCATTCACCTCCCTAACAACCCCATCCATAAACAAATTAAACAACCATGGAGATATCACACACCCTTGCCACAAACCGACATTCACTGAGAACCAATCACTTTCCTCTCTTCCTACTCGTACACATGCCTTACATCCTCGATAAAAACTTTTCACTGCTTCTAGGAACTTGCCTCCCACACCATATACACTTAATACCTTCCACAGAGCATCTCTGTCATCTCTTATCATATGCCTTCTCCAGATCCATAAATGCTACAGACAGATCCATTTGCTTTTCTAAGTATTTCTCACATACATTCTTCAAAGCTAACACCTGATCCATACATCCTCTACCACTTTTGAAACCACACTGCTCTTCCCCAATCTGATGCTCTGTACAAGCCTTCATGCTCTCCATCAATAACCTCCCATATGATTTCCCAGGAATACTCAACAAACGTATACCTCTCCAATTTGAACACTCACCTTTTTCCCCTTTGTTTTTGTACAGTGGCACTATGCATGCATTCTGCCAATCCTCAGGCCCTTCACCATGAGCCATATGTACAATGAATATCCTCACCAACCAGTCAACAACACAGTCAACCCCTTTTTTTTAATATATTCCACTGCAATACCACCCAAACCTGCCGCCTTGCTGGCTTTCATCTTCTGCAAAGCTTTGACTACCTCTTCTCTGTTTACCAAATTATTCTCCCTAACCCTCTCACTTCGCACGACACCTCTACCAAAACACCCTATATCAGCCACTCTGTCATCTAACACATTCGACAGACCTTCAAAATACTCACTCAATCTCCTCACATCACCACTACTTGCTATTACCTCCCCATCAGCCCCCTTCACCAATGTTTCCATTTGTTTTCTTGTCTATGTACTTTATTTACCGCTTTCCTAAACATATTTTTATTCTCCCTAAAATTTAATCATACTCTCTCACCCCAACTCTCATTTGCCCTCTTTTTCACCTCTTGCACCTTTCTCTTGACCTCCTGCCTCTTTCTTTTATACATCTCCCAGTCATTTGCGCTATTTCCCTGCAAAAATCATCCAAATGCCTCTCTCTTCTCTTTCACTAATAATCTTACTTCTTCATCCCACCACTCACTACCCTTTCTAATCTGCCAACCTCCCACGCTTCTCATGCCACAAGCATCTTTTGCGCAATCCATCACTGATTCCCTAAATACATCCCATTCCTCCCCCACTCCCCTTACTTGATTGAGAGGGTGAAGGCATGTACAGAGCATCAGATTGGGGAAGAGCAGTGTGGTTTCAGAAGTGGTAGAGGATGTGTGGATCAGGTGTTTGCTTTGAAGAATGTATGTGAGAAATACTTAGAAAAGCAAATGGATTTGTATGTAGCGTTTATGGATCTGGAGAAGGCATATGATAGAGTTGATAGAGATGCTCTGTGGAAGGTATTAAGAATATATGGTGTGGGAGGCAAGTTGTTAGAAGCAGTGAAAAGTTTTTATCGAGGATGTAAGGCATGTGTACGTGTAGGAAGAGAGGAAAGTGATTGGTTCTCAGTGAATGTAGGTTTGCGGCAGGGGTGTGTGATGTCTCCATGGTTGTTTAATTTGTTTATGGATGGGGTCGTTAGGGAGGTAAATGCAAGAGTTTTGGAAAGAGGGGCAAGTATGAAGTCTGTTGTGGATGAGAGAGCTTGGGAAGTGAGTCAGTTGTTGTTCGCTGATGATACAGCGCTGGTGGCTGATTCATGTGAGAAACTGCAGAAGCTGGTGACTGAGTTTGGTAAAGTGTGTGGAAGAAGAAAGTTAAGAGTAAATGAGAATAAGAGCAAGGTTATTAGGTACAGTAGGGTTGAGGGTCAAGTCAATTGGGAGGTGAGTTTGAATGGAGAAAAACTGGAGGAAGTGAAGTGTTTTAGATATGTGGGAGTGGATCTGGCAGCGGATGGAACCATGGAAGCGGAAGTGGATCATAGGGTGGGGGAGGGGGCGAAAATTTTGGGAGCCTTGAAGAATGTGTGGAAGTCGAGAACATTATCTCGGAAAGCAAAAATGGGTATGTTTGAAGGAATAGTGGTTCCAACAATGTTGTATGGTTGCGAGGCGTGGGCTATGGATAGAGTTGTGCGCAGGAGGATGGATGTGCTGGAAATGAGATGTTTGAGGACAATGTGTGGTGTGAGGTGGTTTGATCGAGTAAGTAACGTAAGGGTAAGAGAGATGTGTGGAAATAAAAAGAGCGTAGTTGAGAGAGCAGAAGAGGGTGTTTTGAAATGGTTTGGGCACATGGAGAGAATGAGTGAGGAAAGATTGACCAAGAGGATATATGTGTCGGAGGTGGAGGGAACGAGGAGAAGAGGAAGACCAAATTGGAGGTGGAAAGATGGAGTGAAAAAGATTTTGTGTGATCGGGGCCTGAACATGCAGGAGGGTGAAAGGAGGGCAAGGAGTAGAGTGAATTGGAGCGATGTGGTATACAGGGGTTGACGTGCTGTCAGTGGATTGAATCAAGGCATGTGAAGCGTCTGGGGTAAACCATGGAAAGTTGTGTAGGTATGTATATTTGCGTGTGTGGACGTATGTATATACATGTGTATGGGGGTGGGTTGGGCCATTTCTTTCGTCTGTTTCCTTGCGCTACCTCGCAAACGTGGGAGACAGCGACAAAGCAAAAAAAAAGAAAAAAAAAAATGTATGTAAGTAGGAGAGATGGCCTGAGAGCGTTATTGGATTACGTGTTAATTGATAGGCATGCGAAAGAGAGACTTTTGGATGTTAATGTGCTGAGAGGTGCAACTGGAGGGATGTCTGATCATTATCTTGTGGAGGCAAAGGTGAAGATTTGTAGAGGTTTTCAGAAAAAAGAGAGAATGTTGGGGTGAAGAGAGTGGTGAGATTAAGTGAGCTTGGGAAGGAGACTTGTGTGAGGAAGTACCAGGAGAGACTGAGTACAGAATGGAAAAAGGTGAGAACAAAGGAGGTAAGGGGAGTGGGGGAGGAATGGGATGTATTTAGGGAAGCAGTGATGGCTTGCGCAAAAGATGCTTGTGGCATGAGAAGCGTGGGAGATGGGCAGATTAGAAAGGGTAGTGAGTGGTGGGATGAAGAAGTAAGATTATTAGTGAAAGAGAAGAGAGAGGCATTTGGACAATTTTTACAGGGAAATAATGCAAATGAGTGGGAGATGTATAAGAGAAAGAGGCAGGAGGTCAAGAGAAAGGTGCTAGAGGTGAGAAAGAGGGCAAATGAGAGTTAGGGTGAGAGAGTAGCATTAAATTTTAGGGAGAATAAAAAGATGTTTTGGAAGGAGGTAAATAAAGTGCATAAGACAAGGGAACAAATGGAAACATCAGTGAAGGGGGCTAATGGGGAGGTGATAACAAGTAGTGGTGATGTGAGAAGGAGATGGAGTGAGTATTTTGAAGGTTTGTTGAATGTGTTTGATGATAGAATGGCAGATATAGGGTGTTTTGGTCGAGGTGGTGTGCAAAGTGAGAGGGCTAGGGAGAATGATATGGTAAACAGAGAAGAGGTAGTGAAAGCTTTGCGGAAGATGAAAGCCGGCAAGGCAGCGGGGTTTGATGGTATTGCTGGGGAATTTATTAAAAAAGGGGGTGACTGTTTTGTTGACTGGTTGGTAAGGTTATTTAATGTATGTATGACTCATGGTGAGGTGCCTGAGGATTGGCGGAATGCCTGCATAGTGCCGTTGAACAAAGGCAAAGGGGACAAAGGTGAATGCTCAAATTACAGAGGTATAAGTTTGTTGAGTATTCCTGGTAAATTGTATGGGAGGGTATTGATTGAGAAGGTGAAGGCATGTACAGAGCATCAGATTGGGGAAGAGCAGTGTGGTTTCAGAAGTGGTAGAGGATGTGTGGATCAGGAGTTTGCTTTGAGGAATTTTTTTTTTTTTTTTTTTTTTTTTTTTATACTTTGTCGCTGTCTCCCGCGTTTGCGAGGTAGCGCAAGGAAACAGACGAAAGAAATGGCCCAACCCCCCCCCATACACATGTACATACACACGTCCACACACGCAAATATACATACCTACACAGCTTTCCATGGTTTACCCCGGACGCTTCACATGCCTTGATTCAATCCACTGACAGCACGTCAACCCCTGTATACCACATCGCTCCAATTCACTCTATTCCTTGCCCTCCTTTCACCCTCCTGCATGTTCAGGCCCCGATCACACAAAATCCTTTTCACTCCATCTTTCCACCTCCAATTTGGTCTCCCTCTTCTCCTCGTTCCCTCCACCTCCGACACATATATCCTCTTGGTCAATCTTTCCTCACTCATTCTCTCCATGTGCCCAAACCATTTCAAAACACCCTCTTCTGCTCTCTCAACCACGCTCTTTTTATTTTCACACATCTCTCGTACCCTTACGTTACTTACTCGATCAAACCACCTCACACCACACATTGTCCTCAAACATCTCATTTCCAGCACATCCATCCTCCTGCGCACAACTCTATCCATAGCCCATGCCTCGCAACCATACAACATTGTTGGAACTACTATTCCTTCAAACATACCCATTTTTGCTTTCCGGGATAATGTTCTCGACTTCCACACATTTTTCAAGGCTCCCAAAATTTTCGCCCCCTCCCCCACCCTATGATCCACTTCCGCTTCCATGGTTCCATCCGCTGACAGATCCACTCCCAGATATCTAAAACACTTCACTTCCTCCAGTTTTTCTCCATTCAAACTCACCTCCCAATTGACTTGACCCTCAACCCTACTGTACCTAATAACCTTGCTCTTATTCACATTTACTCTTAACTTTCTTCTTCCACACACTTTACCAAACTCCGTCACCAGCTTCTGCAGTTTCTCACATGAATCAGCCACCAGCGCTGTATCATCAGCGAACAACAACTGACTCACTTCCCAAGCTCTCTCATCCCCAACAGACTTCATACTTGCCCCTCTTTCCAAGACTCTTGCATTTACCTCCCTAACAACCCCATCCATAAACAAATTAAACAACCATGGAGACATCACACACCCCTGCCGCAAACCTACATTCACTGAGAACCAATCACTTTCCTCTCTTGCTACACGTACACATGCCTTACATCCTCGATAAAAACTTTTCACTGCTTCTAACAACTTGCCTCCCACACCATATATTCTTAATACCTTCCACAGAGCATCTCTATCAACTCTATCATATGCCTTCTCCAGATCCATAAATGCTACATACAAATCCATTTGCTTTTCTAAGTATTTCTCGCATACATTCTTCAAAGCAAACACCTGATCCACACATCCTCTACCACTTCTGAAACCACACTGCTCTTCCCCAATCTGATGCTCTGTACATGCCTTCACCCTCTCAATCAATACTCTCCCATATAATTTACCAGGAATACTCAACAAACTTATACCTCTGTAATTAGAGCACTCACTCTTATCCCCTTTGCCTTTGTACAATGGCACTATGCACGCATTCCGCCAATCCTCAGGCACCTCACCATGAGTCATACATACATTAAATAACCTTACCACCCAGTCAACAATACAGTCACCCCCTTTTTTAATAAATTCCACTGCAATACCATCCAAACCTGCTGCCTTGCCGGCTTTCATCTTCCGCAAAGCTTTTACTACCTCCTCTCTGTTTACCAAATCATTTTCCCTAACCCTCTCACTTTGCACACCACCTCGACCCAAACACCCTATATCTGCCACTCTGTCATCAGACACATTCAACAAACCTTCAAAATACTCATTCCATCTCCTTCTCACATCACCACTACTTGTTATCACCTCCCCATTTACGCCCTTCACTGAAGTTCCCATTTGCTCCCTTGTCTTACGCACCCTATTTACCTCCTTCCAGAACATCTTTTTATTCTCCCTAAAATTTACTGATAGTCTCTCACCCCAACTCTCATTTGCCCTTTTTTTCACCTCTTGCACCTTTCTCTTGACCTCCTGTCTCTTTCTTTTATACTTCTCCCACTCAATTGCATTTTTTCCCTGCAAAAATCGTCCAAATGCCTCTCTCTTCTCTTTCACTAATACTCTTACTTCTTCATCCCACCACTCACTACCCTTTCTAAACAGCCCACCTCCCACTCTTCTCATGCCACAAGCATCTTTTGTGCAATCCATCACTGATTCCCTAAATACATCCCATTCCTCCCCCACTCCCCTTACTTCCATTGTTCTCACCTTTTTCCATTCTGTACACAGTCTCTCCTGATACTTCTTCACACAGGTCTCCTTCCCAAGCTCACTTACTCTCACCACCTTCTTCACCCCAACATTCACTCTTCTTTTCTGAAAACCCATACTAATCTTCACCTTAGCCTCCACAAGATAATGATCAGACATCCCTCCAGTTGCACCTCTCAGCACATTGACATCCAAAAGTCTCTCTTTCGCACGCCTGTCAATTAACACGTAATCCAATAACGCTCTCTGGCCATCTCTCCTACTTACATAAGTATACTTATGTATATCTCGCTTTTTAAACCAGGTATTCCCAATCATCAGTCCTTTTTCAGCACATAAATCTACAAGCTCTTCACCATTTCCATTTACAACACTGAACACCCCATGCATACCAATTATTCCCTCAACTGCCACATTACTCACCTTTGCATTCAAATCACCCATCACTATAACCCGGTCTCGTGCATCAAAACCACTAACACACTCATTTAGCTGCTCCCAAAACACTTGCCTCTCATGATCTTTCTTCTCATGCCCAGGTGCATATGCACCAATAATCACCCACCTCTCTCCATCAACTTTCAATTTTACCCATATTAATCGAGAATTTACTTTCTTACATTCTATCACATACTCCCACAACTCCTGTTTCAGGAGTATTGCTACTCCTTCCCTTGCTCTTGTCCTCTCACTAACCCCTGACTTCACTCCCCAGACATTTCCAAACCACTCTTCCCCTTTACCCTTGAGCTTCGTTTCACTCAGAGCCAAAACATCCAGGTTCCTTTCCTCAAACATACTACCTATCTCTCCTTTTTTCACATCTTGGTTACATCCACACACATTTAGGCACCCCACTCTGAGCCTTCGAGGAGGATGAGCACTCCCCGCGTGACTCCTTCTTCTGTTTCCCATTTTAGAAAGTTAATACAAGGAGGGGAGGATTTCCGGCCCCCCGCTCCCGTCCCCTCTAGTCGCTTTCTACGACACGCGAGGAATACGTGGGAAGTATTCTTTCACCCCTATCCCCAGGGATAATATACATATATATATACACACACACACACACACACACACACACACGCACACACACACACGCACGCACACACACACACACACACACACACACACACACACATATACATATGAAAAATGTAAGAAACAATTTAGAAAACAAACTTTTAGCTTGAAATGAAATGTATGTGAGAAATACTTAGAAAAGCAAATGGATTTGTATGTAGCATTTATGGATCTGGAGAAGGCATATGATAGAGTTGATAGAGATGCTCTGTAGAAGGTATTAAGAATATATGGCGTGGGAGGCAAGTTGTTAGAAGCAGTGAAAAGTTTTTATCAAGGATGTAAGGCATGTGTACGTGTAGGAAGAGAGGAAAGTGATTGGTTCTCAGTGAATGTAGGTTTGCGGCAGGGGTGTGTGATGTCTCCATGGTTGTTTGATTTGTTTATGGATGGGGTTGTTAGGGAGTTGAATGCAAGAGTTTTGGAAAGAGGGGCAAGTGTGCAGTCTGTTGTGGATCAGAGAGCGTGGAAAGTGAGTCAGTTGTTGTTCGCTGATGATACAGCGCTGGTGGCTGATTCATGTGAGAAACTGCAGAAGCTGGTGACTGAGTTTGGTAAAGTGTGTGAGAGAAAAAAGTTGAGAGTAAATGTGAATAAGAGTAAGGTTATTAGGTACAGTAGGGTTGAGGGTCAAGTCAATTGGGAGGTAGGTTTGAATGGAGAAAAACTGGAGAAAGTGAAGTGTTTTAGATATCTGGGAGTGGATTTGACAGCAGATGGAACCATGGAAGCGGAAATGAATCATGGGATGGGGGAGGGGGCGAAAATTCTGGGAGCGTTGAAGAATGTGTGGAAGTCGAGAACATTATCTCGGAAAGGAAAAATGGGTATGTTTGAAGGAATAGTGGTTCCAACAATGTTGTATGGTTGCGAGGCATGGGCTATGGATGGAGTTGTGTGCAGGAGGGTGGATGTGCTGGAAATGAGATGTTTGAGGACAATATGTGGTGTGAGGTGTTTTGATCGAGTAAGTAATAATCGGGTAAGAGAGATGTGTGGTAATAAAAAGAGTGTGGTTGAGAGAGCAGGAGAGGGTGTTTTGAAGTGTTTTGGTCACATGGAGAGAATGAGTGAGGAAAGATTGACCAAGAGGATATATGTGTCAGAGGTGGAGGGAACGAGGAGAAGTGGGAGACCAAATTGGAGGTGGAAGGATGGAGTGAAGAAGATTTTCAGTGATCGGGGCCTGAACATGCAGGAGGGTGAAAGGCGTGCAAGGAATAGAGTGAATTGGAACAATGTGGTATACCGGGGTGGACATGCTGTCAATAGATTGAACCAGGGTATGTGAAGCGTCTGGGGTAAACCATGGAAAGTTGTGTGGGGCCTGGAAGTGGAAAGGGAGCTGTGGTTTCGGTGCATTATTACATGACAGCTAGAGACTGAGTGTGAACAAATGGGGCCTTTGTTGTCTTTTCCTAGCACTACCTCGCACACTTGAGGGGGGAGGGGGTTGTTATTACATGTGTGGCGGGGTGGCGATGGGAATGAATAAAGGCAGACTATGAATTATGTACACGTGTATATATGTATATGTCTGTGTGTATATATACATGTATACATTGAGATGTATAGGTATGTATATTTGTGTGTGTGTGGATGTGTATGTATATACATGTGTATGTGGGTGGGTTAGGCCATTCTTTCGTCTGTTTCCTTGCGCTACCTCGCTAACGCGGGAGATAGCGACAAAGCAAAAGAAATATATAAATAAAAAAAAAAAAGGATGACTAATGGACAAGGGTAGGGGCCCAAAAGAAACTTTTTGTCCCCTGATAAAATTCCTTTCAAGGGCTCTGATTGGAGTGGAGGGGGTCGGAGGCTGCCAATCACTCTCCTCTCTTCCTACCTGTACACATGCCTTTCATCCTTAACAAAAACTCACTGCTTTTAGAAGCTTACCTCCCACACAATATACTCTTAAGACCTTCTACAAAGTAAATCAGTTCACATTGCTCCTCCCCTGAAACCACCCTATCCTGGGCCAGTGTATATCTCCTCTTCCTACTAGTACACATGACTGACATTCTTAGTAAAACCTTTTCATTGCTTCTAGCAGCTTACCTCCCACACCTTATACTCTTAAGACCTTCCACAAAGCATCTCTATCAACCATATCATATGTCCTCTCTGGATCCATAAATGCTACATACAAATCCATCTATTTTTCTAAGTATTTCTCACATTCTTCAAAGCAAGCATCCTCTACCACCTCTGAAACCACAGTGCTCCTCCCCAATCTCATGCTCTGTACATGCCTTTGCCCTCTCAGTCAATACCCTCCCATACAATTTCAAAGGAATGCTCAACAAACTTATGCCTCTGTAGTTTGAACACTCATGATTATCCCCTTTGCCTTTGTACAATGGCACTATGCATGCATTCCCCCAATCTTCAGGCACTTCACCATGATCCACACATACATTGAATATCCTTACCAACCAATCAAAAGCTCAGTCACCTCCTTTCTTAATAAATTCCACTGCAATACCTTCCAAACCTACTGCCTTACTGAATTTCATCATCTGTAAAGCTTTCACTACCTCCTCTCTTAACCAAACCATTCTCCCTAACCCTCTCACTTTGCACACTACCACAACCAAAACACCTTACATCTGCCACTCTGTCATCAAACACAGTCAACAGGCCTTCAAAATACTCACTTCATCCTTTTCTCATTTCATCACTTCCTGTTATTACTTACCCCCTTGCCCCCTTCACCGATGTTCCCATTTGTTCTCTTGTCTTATGCACATTATTTACTTCTTTCCAAAACATCTTTTTATTCTCCCAAAAGTTTAATGTACTCTCTAATCCCAACTCTCATTTGCCTTCTATTCAACCCTTGCACCTTCCTCTTGACCTCCTGCTGCTTTCTTTTATACATCTCCCAGTCATTTACACTTCCTTGTAATGTCCAAACTCCTCTCTTTTCTCTTTCACTAACAACTTTACCTCTTCATCCTACCACTAACTACCCTTTCTAATCTGCACACCTTTCTCATGCCACATGCCATCACTGCTTCCTGAAATACATCCCATTCCTCACCCAATCCCCTCATGTCATTTTCTCTTACCTTTTGCCATTCTGCACTCAGTCTCTTCTGGTACTTCCTCACACAAGTTTCCTTTCTAAGGTCACTCATTCTCGCCACTCTCTTCTCCCCAATATTCTCTCTTCTTTCTTGAAAACCCCTACAAATCCTCACCTTTGCCTCCACAAGATAGTTATCAGACATCCCTCCAGCTGCATCTCTCAGCACATTAACATCCAAAAGTCTCTCTTTTACACACCCTTCAATCAACACATAATCCAATAATGTCCTTTGACCATCTCTCTTACTCACATACTTATACTTATGTATATCTATCTTTCTAAAGCAGGTATTTGAATCACCAGCCTTTTTACAGCACACAAATCCACAAGCTCTTCACCATTTCCATTCACCACACTTCATGAACACCAATTATAACATCAACTGGCACATTACTCACCTTTGCATTTAAATAACCCACGACTAATACTTTGTCTCATGCACCAAAGCTGCTCACACACACTCAGCTGCTCCCAAAACACTTGCCTCTCATGATCTTTCTTCTCATGACCAGGTGTATAAGCACCAATAATCACCCATCTCTCTCCATCCACTTTAAAGTTTACCCACATCAATCTAGAATTTACTTCCTTGCACTCTATCACACATTCCCACAAATCCTGCTTTAGGAGCAGTGCTACTCCTTCCTTATATGATAGTTTTCATACATAGTGTTTTGACAAGAAAATAGTGAAATTGGAGAAAAAAAAAATGTAGCTTAGACATTGAAGCTTATTGATACAGTGGTTAAATTGATGAGAACTGCTATTGACATTTGTGTAAATAAATTATACATTTCCTTTTCCATAGCCAGAGGTTGAACCATTATGTGACATTCATTTTTTCATTCATTTCAAGCTAGAAGTTTCAGTTTTTCTAAATTGTTTCTTACATTTTTCATATGTATATATATGTATGTGTGTGTGTGTGTGTGTGTGTGTGTGTATGTGCGTATGTATGTGTGTGTGTGTGTGTGTGTATATGTATATATATATGTATATTATCCCTGGGGATAGGGGTGAAAGAATACTTCCCACGTATTCCTCGCGTGTCGTAGAAAGCGACTAGAGGGGACGGGAGCGGGGGGGCCAGAAATCCTCCCCTCCTTGTATTAACTTTCTAAAATGGGAAACAGAAGAAGGAGTCACGCAGGGAGTGCTCATCCTCCTCAAAGGCTCAGAGTGGGGTGCCTAAATGTGTGTGGATGTAACCAAGATGTGAAAAAAGGAGAGATAGGTAGTATGTTTGAGGAAAGGAACCTGGATGTTTTGGCTTTGAGTGAAACGAAGCTCAAGGGTAAAGGGGAAGAGTGGTTTGGGAATGTCTGGGGAGTAAAGTCAGGGGTTAGTGAGAGGACAAGAGCAAGGGAAGGAGTAGCAATACTACTGAAACAGGAGTTGTGGGAGTATGTGATAGAATGTAAGAAAGTAAATTCTCGATTAATATGGGTAAAACTGAAAGTTGATGGAGAGAGGTGGGTGATTATTGGTGCATATGCACCTGGGCATGAGAAGAAAGATCATGAGAGGCAAGTGTTTTGGGAGCAGCTGAATGAGTGTGTTAGTGGTTTTGATGCACGAGACCGGGTTATAGTGATGGGTGATTTGAATGCAAAGGTGAGTAATGTGGCAGTTGAGGGAATAATTGGTATACATGGGGTGTTCAGTGTTGTAAATGGAAATGGTGAAGAGCTTGTAGATTTATGTGCTGAAAAAGGACTGATGATTGGGAATACTTGGTTTAAAAAGCGAGATATACATAAGTATACGTATGTAAGTAGGAGAGATGGCCAGAGAGCGTTATTGGATTACGTGTTAATTGACAGGCGTGCGAAAGAGAGACTTTTGGATGTTAATGTGCTGAGAGGTGCAACTGGAGGGATGTCTGATCATTATCTTGTGGAGGCTAAGGTGAAGATTTGTATGGGTTTTCAGAAAAGAAGAGTGAATGTTGGGGTGAAGAGGGTGGTGAGAGTAAGTGAGCTTGGGAAGGAGACCTGTGTGAGGAAGTACCAGGAGAGACTGTGTACAGAATGGAAAAAGGTGAGAACAATGGAAGTAAGGGGAGTGGGGGAGGAATGGGATGTATTTAGGGAATTAGTGATGGATTGCGCAAAAGATGCTTGTGGCATGAGAAGAGTGGGAGGTGGGTTGATTAGAAAGGGTAGTGAGTGGTGGGATGAAGAAGTAAGAGTATTAGTGAAAGAGAAGAGAGAGGCATTTGGAGGATTTTTGCAGGGAAAAAATGCAATTGAGTGGGAGATGTATAAAAGTAAGAGACAGGAGGTCAAGAGAAAGGTGCAAGAGGTGAAAAAAAGGGCAAATGAGAGTTGGGGTGAGAGAGTATCATTAAATTTTAGAGAGAATAAAAAGATGTTCTGGAAGGAGGTAAATAAAGTGCGTAAGACAAGGGAGCAAATGGGAACTTCAGTGAAGGGCGCAAATGGGGAGGTGATAACAAGTAGTGGTGATGTGAGAAGGAGATGGAGTGAGTATTTTGAAGGTTTGTTGAATGTGTCTGATGATAGAGTGGCAGATATAGGGTGTTTTGGTCGAGGTGGTGTGCAAAGTGAGAGGGTTAGGGAAAATGATTTGGTAAACAGAGAAGAGGCAGTAAAAGCTTTGTGGAAGATGAAAGCCGGCAAGGCAGCAGGTTTGGATGGTATTGCAGTGGAATTTATTAAAAAGGGGGGTGACTGTATTGTTGACTGGTTGGTAAGGTTATTTAATGTATGTATGACTCATGGTGAGGTGCCTGAGGATTGGCGAAATGCGTGCATAGTGCCATTGTACAAAGGCAAAGGGGATAAGAGTGAGTGCTCAAATTACAGAGGTATAAGTTTGTTGAGTATTCCTGGTAAATTATGTGGGAGGGTATTGATTGAGAGGGTGAAGGCATGTACAGAGCATCAGATTGGGGAAGAGCAGTGTGGTTTCAGAAGTGGTAGAGGATGTGTGGATCAGGTGTTTGCTTTGAAGAATGTATGTGAGAAATACTTAGAAAAGCAAATGGATTTGTATGTAGCATTTATGGATCTGGAGAAGGCATATGATAGAGTTGATAGAGATGCTCTGTGGAAGGTATCAAGAATATATGGTGTGGGAGGCAAGTTGTTAGAAGCAGTGAAAAGTTTTTATCGAGGATGTAAGGCATGTGTACGTGTAGGAAGAGAGGAAAGTGATTGGTTCTCAGTGAATGTAGGTTTGCGGCAGGGGTGTGTGATGTCTCCATGGTTGTTTAATTTGTTTATGGATGGGGTTGTTAGGGAGGTAAATGCAAGAGTTTTGGAAAGAGGGGCAAGTATGAAGTCTGTTGGGGATGAGAGAGCTTGGTAAGTGAGTCAGTTGTTGTTCGCTGATGATACAGCGCTGGTGGCTGATTCATGTGAGAAAGTGCAGAAGCTGGTGACTGAGTTTGGTAAAGTGTGTGGAAGAAGAAAGTTAAGAGTAAATGTGAATAAGAGCAAGGTTATTAGGTACAGTAGGGTTGAGGGTCAAGTCAATTGGGAGGTGAGTTTGAATGGAGAAAAACTGGAGGAAGTGAAGTGTTTTAGATATGTGGGAGTGGATCTGGCAGCGGATGGAACCATGGAAGCGGAAGTGGATCATAGGGTGGGGGAGGGGGCGAAAATTCTGGGAGCCTTGAAGAATGTGTGGAAGTCGAGAACATTATCTCGGAAAGCAAAAATGGGTATGTTTGAAGGAATAGTGGTTCCAACAATGTTGTATGGTTGCGAGGCGTGGGCTATGGATAGAGTTGTGCGCAGGAGGATGGATGTGCTGGAAATGAGATGTTTGAGGACAATGTGTGGTGTGAGGTGGTTTGATCGAGTAAGTAACGTAAGGGTAAGAGAGATGTGTGGAAATAAAAAGAGCGTGGTTGAGAGAGCAGAAGAGGGTGTTTTGAAATGGTTTGGGCACATGGAGAGAATGAGTGAGGAAAGGTTGACCAAGAGGATATATGTGTCGAAGGTGGAGGGAACGAGGAGAAGAGGGAGACCAAATTGGAGGTGGAAAGATGGAGTGAAAAAGATTTTGTGTGATCGGGGCCTGAACATGCAGGAGGGTGAAAGGAGGGCAAGGAATAGAGTGAATTGGAGCGATGTGGTATACCGGGGTTGACGTGCTGTCAGTGGATTGAATCAAGGCATGTGAAGCGTCTGGGGTAAACCATGGAAAGCTGTGCAGGTATGTATATTTGCGTGTGTGGACATATGTATATACATGTGTATGGGGGTGGGTTGGGCCATTTCTTTCGTCTGTTTCCTTGCGCTACCTCGCAAACGCGGGAGACAGCGACAAAGTATAAAAAAAAAAAAAAAAAAAAAATATATATATATATATATATATATATACATATATATTTCTTTTCTTTCTTTCAAACTATTCGCCATTTCCCGCATTAGCGAGGTAGCGTTAAGAACAGAGGACTGGGCCTTTGAGGGAATACCCTCACCTGGCCCAATTCTCTGTTCCTTCTTTTGGAAAAAAAGAAAAAAAAACGAGAGGGGAGGATTTCCAGCCCCCCGCTCCCTCCCCTTTTAGTCGCCTTCTACGACACGCAAGGAATACGTGGGAAGTATTCTTAATCCCCTATCCCCAGGGATAATACATATATATATATATATATATATATATATATATATATATATATATATATATATATATATATATATATATATATATATATATATCTTTCTTTTCTTTCTTTTAAACTATTCGCCATTTCCCGCGTTAGCGAGGTAGCATTAAGAACAGAGGACTGGGCCTTTGAGGGAATACCCTCACCTGGCCCAATTCTCTGTTCCTTCTTTTTGAAAATTAAAAAAAAAAAAAGACGAGAGGGGAGGATTTCCAGCCCCCCGCTCCCTCCCCTTTTAGTCGCCTTCTACGACACGCAGGGAATACGTGGGAAGTATTCTTAATCCCCCCCCAGGGATAATATATATATATATATATATATATATATATATATATATATATATATATATATATATATATATTTTTTTTTTTATACTTTGTCGCTGTCTCCCGCATTTGCGAGGTAGCGCAAGGAAACAGACGAAAGAAATGGCCCAACCCCCCCATACACATGTATATACATACGTCCACACATGCAAATATATATATATATATATATATATATATATATATATATATATATATATATATATATATATATATATATATAAAGTTTTTAGTGAAAGAGAAAAGAGAGGCATTTGGATGATACTTAAAAGGAAGGAGCGCAAATAACTGGGAGATGTATAAAAGAAAGCAGCAGGAGGTCAAGAGAAAGGTGCAAGGGCTGAAAAAGAGGGCAAATGAGAGTTGGGGTTAGAGAGTATCATTGAACTTTAGGGAGGATAAAAAGATGTTTTGGAAGGAGGTAAATAACGTGCATAAGACAAGAGAACAAATGGGAGCATCGGTGAAGGGGGCAAGTGGGGAAGTAATATTAGGTAGTGATGAAGTGAGAAGGCGATGGAGGGAGTATTTTGAAGGTCTGTTGAATGTGTTTGATAGAGTTGCAGATATAGGGTGTTTTGGTCAGGGTGGTGTGTGAAGTGAGAGGGTTAGGGAGAATGGTTTGGTTAAAAAGGAAGAGGTAGTGAAAGCTTTGCGGAAGATGAAATCCGACAAGGTGACGGGTTTGGATGGTATTGCAGTAGAATTTATTGAGAAAGGGGGTGACTGTGTTGTTGATAGGTTGGTAAAGATATTCAATGTATGTATGGTGTATGGTGAAGTGCCTGAGAATTGGCAGAATGCATGCATAATGCCATTGTACAGAAGCAAAGGTGAGTGCGAAATTGGAAAGGGGTTATTGATTGAGAGGATGAAGGCATGTACAGAGCATCAGCTAGGGGAAGAGCAGTGTAGTCTCAGAAGTAGTAGAGGATGTGTGGAACAGGTGTTTGCTTTGAAGAATATGTGTGAGAAATACCTAGAAAAACAGATGGTTTTGTATGTAGCATTTATGGATCTAGAGAAGGCATATGACAGGGTTGATAAAGCTTACTTCTTCATCCCACCACTCACTACCCTTTCTAATCTGCCAACCTCCCACGCTTCTCATGTCACAAGCATCTTTTGCGCAAGTCATCACTGCTTCCCTAAATACATCCCATTCCTCCCCCACTCCCCTTACGTCCTTGGTCTCACCTTTTTCCATTCTGTACTCATCTCTCCTGGTACTTCCTCACACAAGTCTCCTTCCCAAGCTCACTTACTCCCACCACTCTCTTCACCCCAACATTCTCTCTTCTTTTCTGAAAACCTCTACAAGTCTTCACCTTCGCCTCCACAAGATAATGATCAGACATCCCTCCAGTTGCACCTCTCCTATCCCTGGGGATAGGGAAGAAAGAATACTTCCCACACATTCCCCGCGTGTCGTAGTAGGCGACTAGTGGGGACGGGAGCAGGGGGGGCTAGAAACCCTCCCCCTTGTATTTTAACTTTCTAAAAGAGGAAACAGAAGGAGTTTTTTATTTCATAATCTAACTTTATCTCTAATCTAATCAAACTTTGATCACTGTTTGACAAACTCTCACCTACTTCACAAGAGTTGATTAAGTTTGTGTTCTTGGTGAGGACAAGATCAAGGATGTTTTTACCTCTAGTTGGTTTTTTAATTAACTGTTCTAGAAAAGCATCTTCAATCAATTCAGTTAGATTCAATACCTCTCGGTCACCTGTTAACGTGTTCCAATTTATGTTTGGACTTTTGAAGTCTCCAACTATTATAACGTCTTTACTGTTTACTATAGTTTTGATTTCATTGGATAACATCTTATCATCTTTTTGTTTAGGAGGTCTGTAAATATTGGTGAGACATAGTTTTTTGAACTTGTTGGTAATGTCAATATAAAGAGAGTCGTAAGTGTATTTCTACTGTATTGATCTTAATAGCACTTAGATTGTTATCAACATAGATCAAAACTCCACCATTTATCCTGAACAAGCGATCTTTTATAGACAGCTCTGCGATTAAATGTTTATTCTCAGAGTTTACCGATGTTTCTCAGATTGCAATATTGTTTGGTTTTTCAGTAACTGCATAGGATGTAAGTTCATTGCGTTTCGTAATGATGCTCCAAGCATGTATTTATATTAAACTTATTTTCTGTGGAGCTGATTTCTGGACTGAATTTGCCTTTTTTTCTTTTTTACTGTCCGTATGTGTGTTTGTATTATCACTGTTAATGTCTGCATGTGCAACAGCAGGAGAGAGATGGTTCTACATCTGTTTATGGTTCACTGCCTTACTCTGACCCTACCAGACTTGTTCCAAAAAGTTACCTGAGTTGAGCTGTAGCTAGGCTAACCCACTACTTATACTGCCTGAGTTGTCCCCAACTGACCCAATTTGCTTTTTTTGCCAATCCCTCTGCCTGTGAAGTTACCGCTACTCCTTGGGGATCCCTACCGCCAAGGTCCCATCCATCCTCTACCACTACCATTATAGTGGTCAAACTGGATGCCTTGTTCCCCAGATACTATACACACTCAGATTCCCCTACACTGACCCCCACACTGATACTCCCTCACCCTCCCCCACTCTTCTAATTCCTTCATTAGCTAGAATGTGATTTACTCTCATGAGTAGTTTATCTCTTGAAAGAAAAGGACTGATATTCTCTTCCAGTGCTCTTCCAAGGCAGGCTTTCCCTATTCCATTTAAGTGAAGACCATCCTTAGCATACAGAGATCTATCATGACTAAAATGGTCCCACAGGTCTATACTAAACATACTATCGTCCTCCCTACAGAGAGCTTCAGTTCTTATGTTTATCCCCATCATTCTAAGAAGGTACAGGAATCGACGTCATACCATGGCAGCAATCCTAATATTATAAGCTACCTTCGACTTTCTTTGAACTTGGTAATAAGTTTCCTATATTTTACTAATATTTCTACTGATTTCCCATTAATTGCATTGTTTGTCCCCACCTGAATGACAAAAATTACATCCTCGGGATTGTTTATATGTTGTCAAACTTATATAGCACGTGTTCTGTCCTAGCACCTGCATCACATAAGTTCTTCCTATTTTGAGTGGAAGGTTTGATGCTAATAGGTTGTTTGGTAATGTGGCGACAGGTTTTCTTGCAGGTTGTAAGGTAGAAGTATTTTCCAACTTCATCTCAAAGGTTGCTATCCTACTATGTAAGCTGTTTACCCTAGATAATATACCTGTGTCTGTGTCCTCTATCTCAACCACTTTCGCTACCAAGAACCCAGCTTCCTCTTCCCACCCTTTCATCCTAATGTCGTTTCTCGAACCCTTTGCTATTTTTCCTACCGTCTACCAAAACTCTATAAAATATGTTGCAGAACAAACAAGAAGTGTACTCACCTTCTTCTCTGATGAGAAAGTCCCTGGCATCTAGGGAAGGCAATTCGAGAAGCTGGAGCCATCTTTTAGGATTTCTCCAAGATTCAAAGAATTTCACTAAGCTGACACAGCACTGGTGGCACACTTGAGTGAGAAACTGTTAAGATTGGTGACAGGGTTTGGGAGAGCATGAAAGGAGAGAGCTGAGAGTAATGTGAATGAAAGCAAGGTTATTAGGTTTATCAGGGCAGAGGGACAGGTTAGTTAAGGTTTGAGTTTGAATGGAAAAAATTTAGAGGAAGTGAAGTGTTTCAGATACCTGGGAATGGACATGGAAACAAATGGAACCAAAGAAGTGGAAGTGGGTCATAGGGTGGGTGAGGGGACAAAGGCTCTTGGAACATTGAGGAGTGTGTGGAAAAGAGAAGTTATTTGGGAGGACAAAAATGATTATGTTTGAAGGTATAGTAGTCCCAAAGATGTCATGTGGCATGGGCTATAGATGAGAATGTGCATAAGAGGGTGGATGTGTTGGAAATGAAATGTTTGAGGACAGTACCTGGTTTGAGATTGTTTGATGCAGTAAGTGAAAAAAGGGAAGAAGAGTGTGATTGAAAGCTGAAGAGGGGTTGCTGAAATTGTTCAAACATATGGAGAGAATGAGTAAGGAGATGGTGATAAAGAGGATGTATGTGTCAGAATTGGAGGGAAAAGGAGAATGGGGAGACCAAACCGGAGATAGAAAGAATGAGTGAAAAATATTGTCTTTGGGCCCTGAACATGTAGGAGAATGCATGGGATAGAATGAATCAAAACAATAGGGTATATTAAGGTAATGTGTCGTCAGTGGACTGAACCAGGGCATGTGAAGCAGCCACTCTAATTGGTATATCATTCCATATATATACAATTCTGTTGAATAAAAAGTATTAGTCCTTTTGGAGATAAAACGTTTGTCCATGAGTTTTAAGTCCATCTGTTTGTAACCATTACTGCAAGTGAAATCAGACAAATCTGTTTCTATGCAAGTCTTTAGATCAAGATTATCAAAGCCTTTGACAATTTTGAATGCCTTCATCAGATTATCCGTTTACTTTTCTAAATTGAACAGATTAAAGTTGTTTAATTCACTCTTATAGGATTTGTTTCTCAGTCCAGGTATCATCTTGTTAGCTCACCTGTGTACTCTCTCCATTCTGCCTATATCTTCCCTCAAGTAGGGTGACCAAAACTGGACACAATATTCAAGATGGGGATGTATGAATAACTTGTGAAGAGTAAGGATAATTTCTCTGGACATAGATTCAGTAGCCCTACCTATTAATCCAAGAATATTGTTCACCTTTGTAACTGCTTCTGTTCATAGTTTGCTTGGCTTTAGGTCACCAGAGATCATTACACTCAAGTCTTTGCCCTCATTTACCTTTTACTTCCAACAGAATACTTACTATAGCTTGCCTTTTTATTTTACTGCCAACATTTAACACTTTGCACATATTGATAACAAAATTTATTTGCCACCAGTGATCCCAGTCCATTTGTTTGTCTGTTTGAAGCTTCAGGTGTTCAGTTTCTGCTGTAGATTTGTTTCCAAACTTATTATCATCTGCAGATTTCAATAACTTACAATGCACCCTATTATAAATATCATTAATGTATATGAGAAAGAGAACTGGCCCCAAGACTGATCATTGTGGGACACCTTTAGTTATGTTTAACCAGTCTTAGGCTTGACCATTAATCACAACTCTTTGTTTTCAGCCAGTCAACCAATTTCCTAACCACCAAAGTACAACCCCATGTATATCATATGACTTTAGTTAGTAACCTTTGATGTGGAACTTTATTGAATGCTTTTTGATAATCTAGATAGATGACATCAATTGATTTTGATTATATCATTAAAGATATCTCGCAGATTTGTCAAAAGTGAACAGTTTCGTCAAAAACCACATTGAGAGTTATTACTGAGTAGTGTTCCTCTAAATGGTGTACAGTATTATCTCAAATGTGTGGTAATAAAAAGAGTGTGGTTGAGAGAGCAGAAGAGGGTGAATTGAAATGGTTTGGTCACATGAAGAAAACGAGTGATGAAAGATTGACAAAGAGGATATATGTGTCAGAGGTAGAGGGAACGAGGAGGAGTGGGAGACCAAATTGGAGGTGGAAGGATGGAGTGAAAAAGATTTTGAGCGATTGGGGCCTGAACATACAGGAGGGTGAAAGGCATGCAAGGAATTGAGTGAATTGGAATGATGTGGTATACTGAAGTCGATGTGCTGTCAAAGGATTGAACCAGGGTATGTGAAGCATCTGGGGTAAACCATGGAAAGTTTTGTGGGGCCTGGATGTGTAAAGGGAGCTGTTGTTTCAGTGCGTTACACATGACAGCTAGAGACTTAGTGTGAACGAATGTGGCCTTTGTTCTTTTCCTAGCACTACCTCGCGCACATGCGGGGGGAGGGGGAAGCCATTTCATGTGTGGCTCGATGTCGATGGGAATGGATGAAGGCAGCAAGTATGAATATGTATATGTGTATATATGTATATGTCTGTGTATGTATATGTATGTATACATTGAAATGTATAGGTATGTATATGTGTGTGCGTAGGCATTTATGTATATACATGTGTATGTGGGTGGGTTGGGCCATTCTTTCGTCTGTTTCCTTGCACTACCTCACTAATGTGGGAGACAGTGACAAAGTATGATAAAAAGAAAAGTACTAAATAATCAAAATTGGTGTTTTTTAGCAAGCTTCCCATTCTCTTGTACTTTCCCCAAAGCAAGTGACTTACTGAAGAGAAGAGTCAGGGGTTTACCAATATCATTTTTTGCCTTTTCATTACCTCCAAATGAATCAATTCTGGGCCTGCTGTTTTATTTATTTTCATTCTTCAACTCTTATATCCATGTGTTGCAAATTGTTTTTCTCTCCTAGCATTGGATCTGGATTTGGGACATGATCTGTATCTTCAGTGGTAAATACAGATGAGAAAACATCACTTAAAATCTTTACCATGTCTTTGTTGTCATGAACTAAATCACCATTTTCTGTTATTAACTGACCAATTGAATGAGTAATGACTCTTGCAAAACCTCTTACATACCCATAAAACTCATTCGGATTTCTTTTGCTATTTTTAACAATATACGCTTCATACTGGCATGTACTTCAACGTATAAATCTCAGTTTTTTATGCATATTTACATGATTTGCTGTATTAAGCTGATTATAGGTCTCTTTGAGCTTCTTATGTGCTGCTTTCTTGTACAGTAGATACTTCCTTATATCATCGTTCCTCCATTTTGGCTTTGTATTGGAAAAAGACCATCTACTTCGGGTTGGCATAAATGTTTCCACCACTGCTTTGAACTTTTTACTGAAACTCTCCCAAGGTATGCCCATATCACTTTCATTTATGATATCCGAAGTTTGCCTGGCAAGAGCAATGAGATGATCTTTAAAATTTGCAAGTCTAAAATTTGGTATTTTGGAATTACAAGCAATGTTGAAAGTTAAGTCAGAAGTAATTTGCTAGTGCCAAACTTTCCTCTGAGTTCAGCTAATTATATTTTGGCAGTACCAAGCAGATTTAGGACAAAGGCCTTGGCTCAAGCTTCTGGAAAGGGATTCCTATGCTTAGATAATGGAATGTTAAATCTACTATGATCAAATCATTTTCATTACTAATTTCTTCAGTATTCCTCTGGCATTTGTGCTTGGGGGAGTGGGTGACTATAAACTAATCCTTCTATTATTTTCTTTCAAACCTTATCTTTGATTTCCACAAAAATGAAGTCAGTATGATCAACAGCGACAGCAGTTTTCAGCACAGGATTTAGAAAAGCTTTAAAAAGAGCAAAAACCGCTGCCTTCTTTATTTCCCCTATCATGGTCGAATATAAAGTACCAAGAACTGGCATATTAGGCATGGAAATCTGTTTTAAATGTCTAGCCAAGATGCCATAATACCAATTGTATCATAGTTTTCTTTCATCGCAGTTCTCTTTAACTCCAAAAATTTGGTGCATATACATAGTGTGTTAGCATAGAATAGTGTAATACAAGTCTGAGATATTTTTCCCCTTGGTATGTATATGTGCAGCAGAGACAGTGGGGAGCCCACCTATGTGAACAAAGACAGTCCCATCCTGTTTGCTACCTACCTTTTTCCAACTTCCACCCAGGATTCGATATCATGCTGCTCTGCATTGCCTTTTTCCTCGACCTACCTTGTTCCCAAATGGCAGAGCCAGGTGACATCTTGTCGTGTACCCTCATCGGCCTGACCCTTGCTGCTTCATGTGAAATGACCTCTACTACCTAAGAATTGACCACTAGGTGTTCTGTTTTGCTGTGTACCTTATCTTCCTATTTCCTATTCTATGTCAGGTCTCTGATCTTTAGGTTACCTATCCTTCCATGTTTCCTCTTATTTTGAATTTGTCAGTTTTCATATTATCTGAGTACCTGACTAGTTTATGTCTACTGAAAGAATAGCTTAGTATTCTCATCTAGCAGTCTGTCAAGATTGGCATTCCTTATTCCATTCAAGTGGAGTCTGTCCTTGGCAAAGAGGCTTCTCTCTTGGCTAAAGTGATTCCATAAATATACACAGAGGACATTTTCTTCCTTTGAACAGAGAGCCTCAGTTCTACTCTTTATACCTAATATTCTACTGAAAGTGCAGAGATTTACATTATATCTAACTTCATACTGCTGACTTTGAACTTACAAATGAGTTCTTTGTACTTCACTAAAATTTATTCTTATTTCTCACTGACTGTATTGTGTCCCAATATTTTTTATTATACTTTGTCGCTGTCTCCCGCGTTTGTGAGGTAGCGCAAGGAAACAGACGAAAGAAATGGCCCACCCCCCCCATACACATGTATATACATACATCCACACACGCAAATATACATACCTGCACAGCTTTCCATGGTTTACCCCAGACGCTTCACATGCCTTGATTCAATCCACTGACAGCACGTCAACCCCGGTATACCACATCGCTCCAAATCTCTCTATTCCTTGCCCTCCTTTCACCCTCCTGCATGTTCAGGCCCTGATCACACAAAATCTTTTTCACTCCATCTTTCCACCTCCAATTTGGTCTCCCTCTTCTCCTCGTTCCCTCCACCTCCGACACATATATCCTCTTGGTCAATCTTTCCTCACTCATTCTCTCCATGTGCCCAAACCACTTCAAAACACCCTCTTCTGCTCTCTCAACCACGCTCTTTTTATTTCCACACATCTCTCTTACCCTTACGTTACTCACTCGATCAAACCACCTCACACCACACATTGTCCTCAAACATCTCATTTCCAGCACATCCATCCTCCTGCGCACAACTCTATCCATAGCCCACGCCTCGCAACCATACAACATTGTTGGAACCACTATTCCTTCAAACATACCCATTTTTGCTTTCCGAGATAATGTTCTTGACTTCCACACATTCTTCAAGGCCCCCAGAATTTTCGCCCCCTCCCCCACCCTATGATCCACTTCCGCTTCCATGGTTCCATCCGCTGCCAGATCCACTCCCAGATATCTAAAACACTTCACTTCCTCCAGTTTTTCTCCATTCAAACTCACCTCCCAATTGACTTGACCCTCAACCCTACTGTACCTAATAACCTTGCTCTTATTCACATTTACTCTTAATTTTCTTCTTCCACACACTTTACCAAACTCAGTCACCAGCTTCTGCAGTTTCTCACATGAATCAGCCACCAGCGCTGTATCATCAGCGAACAACAACTGACTCACTTCCCAAGCTCTCTCATCCCCAACAGACTTCATACTTGCCCCTCTTTCCAAAACTCTTGCATTTACCTCCCTAACAACCCCATCCATAAACAAATTAAACAACCATGGAGACATCACACACCCCTGCCGCAAACCTACATTCACTGAGAACCAATCACTTTCCTCTCTTCCTACATGTACACATGCCTTACATCCTCGATAAAAACTTTTCACTGCTTCTAACAACTTTCCTCCCACACCATATATTCTTAATACCTTCCACAGAGCATCTCTATCAACTCTATCATATGCCTTCTCCAGATCCATAAATGCTACATACAAATCCATTTGCTTTTCTAAGTATTTCTCACATACATTCTTCAAAGCAAACACCTGATCCACACATCCTCTACCACTTCTGAAACCACACTGCTCTTCCCCAATCTGATGCTCTGTACATGCCTTCACCCTCTCAATCAATACCCTCCCATATAATTTACCAGGAATACTCAGCAAACTTATAACTCTGTAATTTGAGCACTCACTCTTATCCCCTTTGCCTTTGTACAGTGGCACTATGCACGCATTCCGCCAATCCTCAGGCACCTCACCATGAGTCATACATGCATTAAATAACCTTACCAACCAGTCAACAATACAGTCACCCCCTTTTTTAATAAATTCCACTGCAATACCATCCAAACCTGTTGTCCCAATATGGACAACAAATGGTGAATCCTCAGGAGCATTTAAGACAGTGTCATCAAACTTTCCTAAGATATCCTCCAATTTTGCACCAGGAAAGCACAAATTTCTTCTCCTCTTTTCCTTAACATGGAATTCCTGGTCCTCATCCCTTACTGAGGAACCTCCAACTAGAACGATACTTCAATCATCCTGTATTTCGTTGTCCTGTAAACTAACCTCTTCTGAGTTGAATCTCCCTTTCCTAGACTTCTGCTAGTCAGCAAGTCTATCTAGCAGGCTGAAAGGCATATCTGTCATCTAATTTTGTCTGCACAGTAACCAACCTCTCCTTTAAGTTCTCTACCTTATTTGTCATCAGTGATTTGTGCTCCTGTACATGCATTATTTTTTGCAGTAACATGGCCTGCATCACTTTCTCACTGATTCATCCAAACACATAGCTTTACCAACCAATGCCTCATTGTTTTTCCTTCTTTCTAGATGCAGTGTTTCTAACTAAGTGCAGAACAAACAAGAAATGAACTTACCTTGTTCCTTAATGAGCAATTTCTGGGTGAATTCTCTGGTACAGCTAAGACAGCTAAATCATGGAGTAGGCGCCATTGTTCATATCACATCAGTAAACTACACGCTCAGAAGTACGTCCACTTGCAAGAGAGTTAGGGGACAACTTATATTGCACTGCCAGGAGAAATGAGAAACATGAATTAAATATCTGCTGAAGCACTTAAAGGAATACTTCACCTGTGATTGAAATCAGTCCAAGATGAGCTAAGAATAGACTATTATGAAATGCATGTGGCAGCTGCTTGCTAGCCTTTCCATTATGGCAAAATCTTGTTGTAAGGTGTACACATGCACATATTCTCTCTCTCTCTCTCTCTCTCTCTCTCTCTCTCTCTCTCTCTCTCTCTCTCTCTCTCTCTCTCTCTCTCTCTCTCTCTCTCTCTCTCTCTCTCTCTCTCTCTCTCTCTCTCTCTCTCTCTCTCTCTCTCTCTCTCTCTCTCTCTCTCTCTCTCTCTCTCTCTCTCTCTCTCTCTCTCTCTCTCTCTCTCTCTCTCTCTCTCTCTCTCTCTCTCTCTCTCTCTCTCTCTCTCTCTCTCTCTCTCTCTCTCTCTCTCTCTCTCTCTCTCTCTCTCTCTCTCTCTCTCTCTCTCTCTCTCTCTCTCTCTCTCTCTCTCTCTCTCTCTCTCTCTCTCTCTCTCTCTCTCTCTCTCTCTCTCTCTCTCTCTCTCTCTCTCTCTCTCTCTCTCTCTCTCTCTCTCTCTCTCTCTCTCTCTCTCTCTCTCTCTCTCTCTCTCTCTCTCTCTCTCTCTCTCTCTCTCTCTCTCTCTCTCTCTCTCTCTCTCTCTCTCTCTCTCTCTCTCTCTCTCTCTCTCTCTCTCTCTCTCTCTCTCTCTCTCTCTCTCTCTCTCTCTCTCTCTCTCTCTCTCTCTCTCTCTCTCTCTCTCTCTCTCTCGTTATAAGAGGTTTCACATGATTTTTTTGTAACATTATTCTGTATTTTGATGATGGTTTTCCTTCTCCAGTTTATATTGCCAAGGAAGTTGTTACCACAATTGTACCTCTTCTATGAGATTGTCTTTCTACCTAATTTTTTACTATATCGTCACTAATCCTGTAATAAAAGTCATACACTGTTTAATCACTTGTCCCTAGTGAGGAATCATATCTTATATTCTTTCTGTGCATGTTGTTATACTTAAGGATGGAACCATGAAAGCAGAGGAGTCATTGGGTGGGTGAGGGTGAAAATGGTTATGTTTGAAGGTATAGTAGTCCCAGTGGTTGTATGATTTGAAGCATGGGCTTTAGATGAGAATGTACATAAGAGGGTGAAGGTGATGGAAATTTAATGTTGAGGACAATATGTGGTGTAAGGAGGGTTGATGGAGTAAGTAATGATAGAGAGCTGGGTGGAAACAAGAAGAGTTTTGTTTAAGAAAGCTGAAGCGGGTGTGCTGAAATGGTTTGGACATATGGAGAAAATGATAGGGGAGAGGTTGACAAAAAGGACAGTGTGTTAGAAGTGGAGAGAACAAGTAGAATGGGGAGAGTCAGAGATGAAAGATGTTTTGAATTAGATTTTGAGTGATTAAAGCCTGAACATGCAGGAGGATGAACAGATTCCAGAAGATAGAGTAAATTGGAGCAGTGTGGTATACAAGGAGGGATGTGCTGTCACTGGACTGAATCATGGCATGTACACCAGCTGGGGGAAACCTTATAAAGGATTGTGGGGCCTGGTTGTAGACAGAGGGCTGTTTTGGTGCTTTACATATATCTAGAGATTGGATGAGTACTGTGATTATTGGGGTACAAGTCATTTTGGTTTGGAATACGATGTGTGGTGGTCTTACAATTTTTTTAAAGTATGAAATCCTCTATAGGTGAGGAAGAAGGAGGATGTTGAAGTGAAAGGGGATGTATACCTGTACCTCAGGTTTTTGCCTTTATGCAAGAATTTGAATCAATAATAGGTAAGAAGAAACTACATGCTACACCAGTGGTTTCAGTAAAAGCATGTGATAGAGTGAACAGAAATAACCTTTGGAAAGTCTTAACAGTGCTTGACATATGCAGAAAACTTTTTGATGCCATTAAGAGTGCTTGTAGAGGAAGCATTGCATATGTGCATGTGATCAGAAAGGGTTTGGGTTGATGGTTTGAAATATAGAAATATATCAGTGTTATGTAATGTGTCTGTGGAAGGGGTGATGTGTGGTTTAAGAGAGAAAATAGACTGATATAGGATCATTGTACCTGAGAATGGTTATTATTTAATTTGATTCACTTAGATGAATCTGTTTAGCCTCAGGGAATTATTTGATCAGGGAATTATTTGATAAGTTAGGTAGAATGATAATTCTAGAATAATGTCAGGTTGAATGATTACAAAAGATATGGAGTACAAATGTGGAAATTACACATGGAAGCTAGTAATGGTGAAAAAGATGAGTCCAGAGGAATACATGAAAAAAAGATTTGGAGGTACCTTGAGAGCCATAGTCATTTAGAAACTGAGTGTGGATTGTGTTTGAAACCTACATGAACAATTGATTATATCAGCTCTTCTGTATGGTTGAGTAATTCAGTATTTTGAAGAACACATTGGTTTAAGAAAATGCCAATAAATGAGAATAACTTTCAAATATTGCAATAACAAAAAGAAACTGAGTGTGGATTGTGTTTGAAACCTACGTGAACAATTGATTATATCAGCTCTTTTGTATGGTTGAGTAATTCAGTATTTTGAAGAACACATTGGTTTAAGAAAATGCCAATAAATGAGAATAACTTTCAAATATTGCAATAACAAAAAGAAAAGATAGAAGTGGTTAAAGGATGTGTGGTGTCATTAGAATGTTACATATATTGTGTTGAGAAGTTATATACACATTGGATGACAGGTTGATGAATAAGTTTATGATGGCCTACTCACAAATTGAAAGGTAGATAATAATTACAGATTTTTTTTAAGTGAACCCCATGGTTTTCACCATATTTAAAGATTGAATGTTGATGATATTTTTGGAATAATTTTGTGGATGAAATTGGTTGTGAAAGAATAGATACAGAGGTCCCAGTGACGAATTAGCTTTTTAACATTATATACATAAAGCATGAACATATGTGAAATCAAGATTTACTTTATTGACAAGAGTTTAGCACTTTACACATGTAAGCATATTTTCATGTAGCTTCACTCATTTCTTTTAAATGTGGCATTTAGTTCCCAGATTTTTGAGGCTTTGTACATCTACCAATCACTTATTTATGGTTATAGTAATAGGTTGAAGGAAAGAGAGATATCATGTCATCCATAGTTTGGAGTCTAAAAGTAATACAGGTAAATCATTGCTGCTGTGGCTTGATTGTGATTGAGTATAGTGATGTTAATTGTAATATGCTATGACCATTCATTTTCATAATCTTTTCTCCATTGCTATAATATCTCCACAGTAAGTCAAGAAAAAATCCAGAAACGAAAGCACCATTTTGCAGATTGGATATTTCTGGCTACTACCCGCAGGGATCAGGCTTGATTGACCTATCCTTGCTGAAAAAATATGTCACACTAGCACACAACCCAAGCTGTCGACCACATCATGTTAAAAGTTAGTGCTTAATTTTTTTATGAGAGTTTCTTGAAAATGTTACTGTGTAGAAAGATTTCTATTTATTGATTACTGAGTTTGTTGATCTACTTTTTTATGCACTTTTGTCAATTATTTAAAAGCATGCCTTTCACTTTCAATTAATTCCCAGCCATCCTTAAAGAGTTATCACAACTTGAAGGTTTTAGTCATAGGGTTGGGGAGGGTGCAAAGATTCAGGGAGTAATGAAGAATGTGCGGAAAGAGAAACGTTATATCAGAGAGCAAAATTGGATATGTTTGAAGGAATAGTGGTTCCAACAATATCACATGGTTGCGAGGCATGAGCTATATATAGTGTTGTACGGAGGAGGGTGGATGTGTTGGAGATGAAATGTTTGAGGATAATAAATGGTGTGAGATAGTTTGATCGAGTAAGTAATGTAATGGTAAGACAGATGTGTGGTAATAAGAAAAGTGTGGGTAATAGAGTAGAAAAAGGTGTGTTGCAATAGTTTGGACGTATGGAATTGATGAGTAAAGAAAGGCTGAAAAAGAGGGTATATGTGTCAAAGAGGTGGAGGGAACAAGAAGTGGGAGACAAAATTGGAGGTTGAAGGATGGAGTAAAAAAGATTTTGAGCAATCGGAGTTTGAATATGCAGAAAGGTGAAAGGCATGTATGAAACAGAGTAAATTGAATGACTGGGATTGACTTGCTGTCAGCGGACTTAACCATAGCATGTGAAACTTTCAGGGTAAACCTTGGGGTGTAGATGTGGATAGGGAGCTTTGGTTTCAGTGCATTACACATGACAGCTAGAGACTGAGTGTGAGCAGATGTGGCCTTTTTGTCTGCTTCCTGGCACTACCTCACTGATGCAGGGAGTGGCAAGGCTGTTTCCTGTAGGGTGGGGAATGCCCCAACCCACCCACATACACCTGTATATACATAAACACCCATACATGCATGTATACATACATATACATTTGAATGCAAAGGTGAGTAATGTGGCAGTTGAGGGAATAATTGGTGTACATGGGGTGTTCAGTGTTGTAAATGGAAATGGTGAAGAGCTTGTAGATTTATGTGCTGAAAAAGGACTGATGATTGGGAATACCTGGTTTAAAAAGAGAGATATACATAAGTATACCTATGTAAGTAGGACAGATGGCCAGAGAGCATTATTGGATTACGTGTTAATTGATAGGTGTGCAAAAGAGAGACTTTTGGATGTAAATGTGCTGAGAGGTGCAACTGGAGGGATGTCTGATCATTATCCTGTGGAGGCGAAGGTGAAGATTGGTAGAGGTTTTCAGAAAAGAAGAGAGAATGTTGGGGTGAAAAGAGTGGTGAGAGTAAGTGAGCTTGGGAAGGAAACTTGTGTGAGGAAGTACCAGGAGAGACTGAGTGCAGAATGGAAAAAGGTAAGAACAAAGGACGTAAGGGGAGTGGGGGAGGAATGGGATGTATTTAGGGAAGCAGTGATGGCTTGCGCAAAAGATGCTTGTGGCAAAAGCAGCGTGGGAGGTGGGCAGATTAGAAAGGGTAGTGAGTGGTGGGATGAAGAAGTAAGATTATTAGTGAAAGAGAAGAGAGAGGCATTTGGACGATTTTTGCAGGGAAATAATGCAAATGAGTGGGAGATGTATAAAAGAAAGAGGCAGGAGGTCAAGAGAAAGGTGCAAGAGGTGAAATGGAATGCACAAATGAGAGTTGGGGTGAGAGAGTATCATTAAATTTTAGGGAGAATAAAAAGTAGGGGGGAGGAGGTTGTCATTTCATGTGTGGCAAGGTGGCGATGGGAATGAATAAAGGCAGACAGTATGAATTATGTACATGTGTATATATGTGTATGTCTGTGTGTATATATGTATGTATACGTTGAGATGTATAGGTATGTATATCTGTGTGTGTGGACATGTATGTATATACATGTGTATGTGGGTGGGTTGGGCCATTCTTTCGTCTGTTTCCTTGCGCTACCTCACTAACGCGGGAGACAGCGACAAAGCAAAATGAAAAAATAAAATAAAAATAGTAATAAAAAGATGTTTTGGAAGGAGGCAAATAAAGTGCGTAAGATGAGGGAACAAATGGGAAAATCAGTGAAAGGGGCTAATGGGGAGGTGATAACAAGTGGTGATGTGAAAAGGAGATGGAGTGTGTATTTTGAAGGTTTCTTGAATGTGTTTGATGATAGAGTGGCAGATATAGGGTGTTTTGGTCGAGGTGGTGTGCAAAGTGAAAGGGTTAGGGAAAATGATTTGGTAAACAGAGGAGAGGTAGTAAAAGCTTTGCAGAAGATGAAAGCCAGCAAAGCAGCAGGTTTGGATGGTATTGCAGTGGAATTTAATAAAAAAGGGGGTGACTGCATTATTGACTGGTTGGTAAGGTTGTTTAAGGTATGTATGACTCATGGTGAGGTGCCTGATGATTAGCGGAATGCTTGCATAGTGCCATTGTACAAAGTCAAAGGGGATAAGAGTGAGTGCTCAAATTATAGAGGTATAAGTTTGTTGAGTATTCCTGGTAAATTATATGGGAGGATATTGATTGAGAGGGTGAAGGCATGTGCAGAGCATCAGATTGGGGAAGAGCAGTGTGGTTTCAGAAGTGGTAGAGGATGTGTGGATCTGGTATTTGCTTTGAAGAATGTATGTGAAAAATACTTAGAAAAGCAAATGGATTTGTATGTAGCATTTATGGATCTGGAGAAGGCATATGATAGAGTTGATAGAGATGCTCTGTGGAAGGTATTAAGAATATATGGTGCGGGAGGCAAGTTGTTAGAAGCAGTGAAAAGTTTTTATAGAGGATGTAAGGCATGTGTACGTGTGGGAAGAGAGGAAAATGATTGGTTCTCAGTGAATGTTGGTTTGCGGCAGGGGTGTGTGATGTCTCCATGGTTGTTTGATTTGTTTATGGATGGAGTTGTTAGGGAGGTGAATGCAAGAGTTTTGGAAAGAGGGGCAAGTATGAAGTCTGTTGTGGATGAGAGAGCTTGGGAAGTGAGTCAGTTGTTGTTCGTTGATGATACAGCACTGGTGGCTGATTCATGTGAGAAACTGCAGAAGCTGGTAACTTGAGCTTGGTAAAGTGTGTGAAAGAAGAAAGTTGAGAGTAAATGTGAATAAGAGTAAGGTTATTAGGTACAGTAGGGTTGAGGGTCAAGTCAATTGGGAGGTAAGTTTGAATGGAGAAAAACTGGAGGAAGTGAAGTGTTTTAGATATCTGGGAGTGGATTTGGCAGTGGATGGAACCATGGAAGCAGAAGTGAATCATAGGGTGGGGGAGGGGGCGAAAATTCTTGGAGCCTTGAGGAATGTTTGGAAGTCGAGAACATTATCTCGGAAAGCAAAAATGGGTATGTTTGAAGGAATAGTGGTTCCAACAATGTTGTATGGCTGCGAGGCATGGGCTATGGATAGAGTTGTGCGCAGGAGGGTGGATGTGCTGGAAATGAGATGTTTGAGGACAATATGTGTGGTGAGGTGGTTTGATCGAGCAAGTAATGTAAGGGTAAGAGAGATGTGTGGAAATAAAAAGAGTGTGGTTGAGAGAGCAGAAGAGGGTGTTTTGAAATGGTTTGGTCACATGGAGAGAATGAGTGAGTTAAGACTGACCAAGAGGATATATGTGTCAAAGGTGGAGGGAACGAGGAGAAGTGGGAGACCCAATTTTAGGTGGAAAGATGGAGTGAAAAAGATTTTGAGTGATCGGGGCCTATCCCTGGGGATATGGGAGAAAGAATACTTCCCACGGATTCCCTGCGTGTCGTAGAAGGCGACTAAAAGGGAAGGGAGTGGGAGGCTGGAAATCCTCCCCTCTCATTTTTTTTTTAAATTTTCCAAAAGAAAGAACAGAGAAGGGGGCCATGTGAGGATATTCCCTCAAAGTCCCAGTCCTCTGTTCTTAACGCGACCTCGCTAATGTGGGAAATGGTGAATAGTATGAAAAAAAATGTATATATTTATCCCTGGGGATAGGGGAGAAAGAATACTTCCCATGTATTTTCTCCGTGTCTCAGAAGGCGACTAAAAGAGAAGGGAGCGGGGGCTGGAAATCCTCCCCTCTCTATTTTTTTTTTTTTTTTATTTTCTAAAGGAAGGAACAGAGGAGGGGGCCGGGTGGAGATGTTTCCTCGGGGGCCCGGTCCTCTGTTCTTGATGCTGCCTCACTGACACGGGAAATGGCGAATAGTATGAAAGAACAGATATATATATATATTTTTTTCATACCATTTGCCATTTCCTGCGTTAGCAAGGTAGCATTAAGAACAGAGGACTGAGCCTTTGAGGGATTATCCTCAATTGGCCCCCTTCTCTGTTCCTTCTTTTGGAAAATTAAAAACGAGAGGGGAGGATTTCCAGCCCCCCGCTCCATTCCCTTTTAGTCACCTTCTATGACACGCAGGGAATATGTGAAAAGTATTCTTTCTCCCCTATCCCCAGGGATAATATATATTATTTATTTTTTTATTTTGCTTTGTCGCTATCTCCCGCATTTGCGAGGTAGCGCAAGGAAACAGAAGAAAGAAATGGCCCAACCCACCTCCATACACATGTATATACACACACGTCCACACACGCAAATATACATACCTATACATCTCAATGTACACATATATATACACACACAGACACATACATATATACCCATGCACACAATTCACACTGTCTGCCTTTATTTATTCCCATCGCCACCTCACCACACATGGAATACCATCCCCCTCCCCCCTCATGTGTGCGAGGTAGCGCTAGGAAAAGATAACAAAGGCCCCATTCGTTCACACTCAGTCTCCAGCTGTCATGCAATAATGCCCAAAACCACAGCTCCCTTTCCACATCCAGGCCCCACACAACTTTCCATGGTTTACCCCAGATGCTTCACATGCCCAGATTCAATCCACTGACAGCACGTCAACCCCGGTATACCACATCGATCCAATTCACTCTATTCCCTGCCCGCCTTTCACCCTCCTGCATGTTCAGGCCCCGATCACTCAAAATCTTTTTCACTCCATCTTTCCACCTCCAATTTGGTCTCCCACTTCTCCTCGTTCCCTCCACCTCCGACACATACATCCTCTTGGTCAATCTTTCCTCACTCATTCTCTCCATGTGCCCAAACCATTTCAAAACATCCTCTTCTGCTCTCTCAACCATGCTCTTTTTATTTCCACACATCTCTCTTACCCTTACGTTACTTACTCGATCAAACCACCTCACACCACACATTGTCCTCAAACATCTCATTTCTGGCACATCCATCCTCCTGCGCACAACTCTGTCCATAGCCCACGCCTCGCAACCATACAACATTGTTGGAATCACTATTCCTTCAAACATACCCATTTTTGCTTTCCGAGATAATGTTCTCGACTTCCACACATTCTTCAAGGCTCCCAGAATTTTCGCCCCCTCCCCCACCTTATGATCCACTTCCGCTTCCATGGTTCCATCCGCTGCCAGATCCACTCCCAGATATCTAAAACACTTTACTTCCTCCAGTTTTTCTCCATTCAAACTTACCTCCCAATTGACTTGACCCTCAACCCTACTGTACCTAATTACCTTGCTCTTATTCACATTTACTCTTAACTTTCTTCTTTCACACACTTTACCAAACTCAGTCACCAGCTTCTGCAGTTTCTCACATGAATCAGCCACCAGCGCTGTATCATCAGTGAACAACTGACTCACTTCCCAAGCTCTCTCATCCCCAGCAGACTTCATACTTGCCCCTCTTTCCAAAACTCTTGCATTTACCTCCCTAACAACCCCATCCATAAACAAATTAAACAACCATGGAGACATCACACACACCTGCCGTAAACCTACATTCACTGAGAAACAATCACTTTCCTCTCTTCCTACACGTACACATGCCTTACATCCTCGATAAAAACTTTTCACTGCTTCTAACAACTTGCCTCCCACACTATATTCTTAATACCTTCCACAGAGCATCTCTATCAACTCTATCATATGCCTTCTCCAGATTCATAAATGCTACATACAAATCCATTTGCTTTTCTAAGTATTTCTCACATACATTCTTCAAAGCAAACACCTGATCCACACATCCTCTACCACTTCTGAAACCACACTGCTCTTCCCCAATCTGATGCTCTGTACTTGCCTTCACCCTCTCAATCAATACCCTCCCATATAATTTACCAGGAATACTCAACAAACTTATACCTCTGTAATTTGAGCACTCACTCTTATCCCCTTTGCCTTTGTACAATGGCACTATGCACGCATTCTGCCAATCCTCAGGCACCTCTCCACGAGTCATACATACATTAAATAACCTTACCAACCAGTCAATAATACAGTCACCCCCTTTTTTAATAAAGTCCACTGCAATACCATCCAAACCTGCTGCCTTGCCGGCTTTCATCTTCCGCAAAGCTTTTACTACCTCTTCTCTGTTTACCAAATCATTTTCCCTAACCCTCTCACTTTGCACACCACCTCGACCAAAACACCCTATATCTGCCACTCTATCATCAAACACATTCAAGAAACCTTCAAAATACTCACTCCATCTCCTTCTCACATCACCACTACTTGTTATCACCTCCCCATTTGTGCCCTTCACTGAAGTTCCCATTTGCTCCCTTGTCTTACGCACTTTATTTACCTCCTTCCAGAACATTTTCTTTTTTTTTTCTTTTTTTTTTTATACTTTGTCGCTGTCTCCCGCGTTTGCGAGGTAGCGCAAGGAAACAGACGAACGAAATGGCCCAACCCCCCCCCATACACATGTATATACATACGTCCACACACGCAAATATACATACCTACACAGCTTTCCATGGTTTACCCCAGACGCTTCACATGCCTTGATTCAATCCACTGACAGCACGTCAGCCCCGGTATACCACATCGCTCCAGTTCACTCTATTCCTTGCCCTCCTTTCACCCTCCTGCATGTTCAGGCCCTGATCACACAAAATCCTTTTCACTCCATCTTTCCACCTCCAATTTGGTCTCCCTCTTCTCCTTGTTCCCTCCACCTCTGACACATATATCCTCTTGGTCAATCTTTCCTCACTCATCCTCTCCATGTGCCCAAACCACTTCAAAACACCCTCTTCTGCTCTCTCAACCACGCTCTTTTTATTTCCACACATCTCTCTTACCCTTACGTTACTCACTCGATCAAACCACCTCACACCACACATTGTCCTCAAACATCTCATTTCCAGCACATCCATCCTCCTGCGCACAACTCTATCCATAGCCCACGCCTCGCAACCATACAACATTGTTGGAACCACTATTCCTTCAAACATACCCATTTTTGCTTTCCGAGATAATGTTCTCGACTTCCACACATTCTTCAAGGCTCCCAGAATTTTCGCCCCCTCCCCCACCCTATGATCCACTTCCGCTTCCATGGTTCCATCCGCTGTCAGATCCACTCCCAGATATCTAAAACACTTCACTTCCTCCAGTTTTTCTCCATTCAAACTCACCTTCCAATTGACTTGACCCTCAACCCTACTGTACCTAATAACCTTGCTCTTATTCACATTTACTCTTAACTTTCTTCTTCCACACACTTTACCAAACTCAGTCACCAGCTTCTGCAGTTTCTCACATGAATCAGCCACCAGCGCTGTGTCATCAGCGAACAACAACTGACTCACTTCCCAAGCTCTCTCATCCCCAACAGACTTCATACTTGCCCCTCTTTCCAAAACTCTTGCATTTACCTCCCTAACAACCCCATCCATAAACAAATTAAACAACCATGGAGACATCACACACCCCTGCCGCAAACCTACATTCACTGAGAACCAATCACTTTCCTCTCTTCCTACATGTACACATGCCTTACATCCTCGATAAAAACTTTTCACTGCTTCTAACAACTTTCCTCCCACACCATATATTCTTAATACCTTCCACAGAGCATCTCTATCAACTCTATCATATGCCTTCTCCAGATCCATAAATGCTACATACAAATCCATTTGCTTTTCTAAGTATTTCTCACATACATTCTTCAAAGCAAACACCTGATCCACACATCCTCTACCACTTCTGAAACCACACTGCTCTTCCCCAATCTGATGCTCTGTACATGCCTTCACCCTCTCAATCAATACCCTCCCATATAATTTACCAGGAATACTCAACAAACTTATACCTCTGTAATTTGAGCACTCACTCTTATCCCCTTTGCCTTTGTACAATGGCACTATGCACGCATTCCGCCAATCCTCAGGCACCTCACCATGAGTCATACATACATTAAATAACCTTACCAACCAGTCAACAATACAGTCACCCCCTTTTTTAATAAATTCCACTGCAATACCATCCAAACCTGCTGCCTTGCCGGCTTTCATCTTCCGCAAAGCTTTCACTACCTCTTCTCTGTTTACCAAATCATTTTCCCTAACCCTCGCACTTTGCACACCACCTCGACCAAAACACCCTATATCTGCCACTCTATCATCAAACACATTCAACAAACCTTCGAAATACTCACTCCATCTCCTTCTCACATCACCACTACTTGTTATCACCTCCCCATTTGCGCCCTTCACTGAAGTTCCCATTTGCTCCCTTGTCTTACGCACTTTATTTACCTCCTTCCAGAACATCTTTTTATTCTCCCTAAAATTTAATGATACTCTCTTACCCCAACTCTCATTTGCCCTCTTTTTCACCTCTTGCACCTTTCTCTTGACCTCCTGTCTCTTTCTTATATACATCTCCCACTCAATTTCTGCAAAAATCGTCCACATGCCTCTCTCTTCTCTTTCACTAATACTTCTTACTTCTTCATCCCACCACTCACTACCCTTTCAAATCAACCCACCTCCCACTCTTATTCCACAAGCATCTTTTGCGCAATCCATCACTGATTCCCTAAATACATCCCATTCCTCCCCCACTCCCCTTACTTCCATTGTTCTCACCTTTTTCCATTCTGTACTCAGTCTCTCCTGGTACTTCCTCACGCAAGTCTCCTTCCCAAGCTCACTTACTCTCACCACCCTCTTCACCCCAACATTCACTCTTCTTTTCTGAAAACCCATACAAATCTTCACCTTAGCCTCCACAAGATAATGATCAGACATCCCTCCAGTTGCACCTCTGAGCACATTAACATCCAAAAGTCTCTCTTTCGCACGCCTGTCAATTAACATGTAATCCAATAACGCTCTCTGGCCATCTCTCCTACTTACATACGTATACTTATGTATATCTCGCTTTTTAAACCAGGTATTCCCAATCACCAGTCCTTTTTCAGCACATAAATCTACAAGCTCTTCACCATTTCCATTTACAACACTGAACACCCCATGTATACCAATTATTCCCTCAACTGCCACATTACTCACCTTTGCATTCAAATCACCCATCACTATAACCCGGTCTCGTGCATCAAAACCACTAACACACTCATTCAGCTGCTCCCAAAACACTTGCCTCTCATGATCTTTCTTCTCATGCCCAGGTGCATATGCACCCATCTCTCTCCATCAACTTTCAGTTTTACCCATATTAATCGAGAATTTACTTTCTTACATTCTATCACATACTCCCACAACTCCTGTTTCAGGAGTACTGCTACTCCTTCCCTTGCTCTTGTCCTCTCACTAACCCCTGACTTTACTCCCAAGATATTCCCAAACCACTCTTCCCCTTTACCCTTGAGCTTCGTTTCACTCAGAGCCAAAACATCCAGGTTCCTTTCCTCAAACATACTACCTATCTCTCCTGTTTTCACATCTTGGTTACATCCACACACATTTAGACACCCCAATCTGAGTCTACGAGGAGTATGAGCCCTCCCCGCATGACTCCTTCTGTTTCCCATGTTTTAGAAAGTTAAAAATACAAGGAGGGGAGGGTTTCTGGCCCCCCGCTCCCGTCCCCTCTAGTTAAGAGTTCATGTGAATAAGAGCAAGGTTATTAGGTACAGTAGGGTTGAGGGTCAAGTCAATTGGGAGGTAAGTTTGAATGGAGAAAAACTGGAGGAAGTAAAGTGTTTTAGATATCTGGGAGTGGATCTGGCAGCGGATGGAACCATGGAAGCGGAAGTGAATCATAGGGTGGGGGAGGGGGCGAAAATGCTGGGAGCCTTGAAGAATGTGTGGAAGTCGAGAACATCATCTCGGAAAGCAAAAATGGGTATGTTTAAAGGAATAGTGGTTCCAACAATGTTGTATGGTTGCGAGGCGTGGGCTATGGATAGAGTTGTGCGCAGGAGGGTGGATGTGCTGGAAATGAGATGTTTGAGGACAATGTGTGGTGTGAGGTGGTTTGATCGAGTAAGTAATGTAAGGGTAAGAGAGATGTGTGGAAATAAAAACAGCGTGGTTGAGAGAGGAGAAGAGGATGTTTTGAAATGGTTTGGGCACATGGAGAGAATGAGTGAGGAAAGATTGACCAAGAGGATATATGTGTCGGAGGTGGAGGGAACGAGGAGAAGAGGGAGACCAAATTGGAGGTGGAAAGATGGAGTGAAAAAGATTTTGAGTGATCGGGGCCTGAACATGCAGGAGGGTGAAAGGCGGGAAAGGAATAGAGTGAATTGGATCAATGTGATATACCGGGGTTGACGTGCTGTCAGTGGATTGAATCAGGTCATGTGAAGCGTCTGGGGTAAACTATGGAAAGTTGTGTGGGGCCTGGATGTGGAAAGGGAGCTGTGGTTTTGGGCATTATTGCATGACAGCTGGAGACTGAGTGTGAACGAATGGGGCCTTTGTTATCTTTTCCTAGCACTACCTCACACACATGAGGGGGGAGGAGGATGGTATTCCATGTGTGGCAAGGTAGCGATGGGAATGAATAAAGGCAGACAGTGTGAATTGTGTGCATGGGTATATATGTATGTGTCTGTGTGTGTATATATATGCGTACATTGAGATGTATAGGTATGTATATTTCCATGTGTGGACGTGTGTGTATATACATGTGTATGGGGGTGGGTTGGGCCATTTCTTTCTTCTGTTTCCTTGCGCTACCTCGCAAATGCGGGAGACAGCGTACAGAATGGAAAAAGGTGAGAACAATGGAAGTAAGGGGAGTGGGGGAGGAATGAGATGTATTTAGGGAATCAGTGTTGGATTGCGCAAAAGATGCTTGTTGCATGAGAAGAGTGGGAGGTGGGTTGATTAGAAAGGGTAGTGAGTGGTGGGATGAAGAAGTAAGATTATTAGTGAAAGAGAAGAGAGGGGCATTTGGACGATTTTTGCAGGGAAAAAATGCAATTGAGTGGGAGATGTATAAAAGAAAGAGACAGGAGGTCAAGAGAAAGGTGCAAGAGGTGAAAAAAAAGGGCAAATGAGAGTTGGGGTGAGAGAGTATCATTAAATTTTAGGGAGAATAAAAAGATGTTCTGGAAGGAGGTAAATAAAGTGTGTAAGACAAGGGAGCAAATGGGAACTTCAGTGAAGGGTGCAAATGGGGAGGTGATAACAAGTAGTGGTGATGTGAGAAGGAGATGGAGTGAGTATTTTGAAGGTTTGTTGAATGTGTTTGATGATAGAGTGGCAGATATAGGGTGTTTTGGTCGAGGTGGTGTGCAAAGTGAGAGGGTTAGGGAAAATGATTTGGTAAACAGAGAAGAGGTAGTGAAAGCTTTGCGGAAGATGAAAGCCGGCAAGGCAGCAGGTTTGGATGGTATTGCAGTGGAATTTATTAAAAAAGGGGGTGACTGTATTGTTGACTGGTTGGTAAGGTTATTTAATGTATGTATGACTCATGGTGAGGTGCCTGAGGATTGGCAGAATGCGTGCATAGTGCCATTGTACAAAGGCAAAGGGGATAAGAGTGAGTGCTCAAATTACAGAGGTATAAGTTTGTTGAGTATTCCTGGTAAATTATATGGGAGGGTATTGATTGAGAGGGTGAAGGCATGTACAGAGCATCAGATTGGGGAAGAGCAGTGTGGTTTCAGAAGTGGTAGAGGATGTGTGGATCAGGTGTTTGCTTTGAAGAATGTATGTGAGAAATACTTAGAAAAGCAATTGGATTTGTATGTAGCATTTATGGATCTGGAGAAGGCATATGATAGAGTTGATAGAGATGCTCTGTGGAAGGTATTAAGAATATATGGTGTGGGAGGAAAGTTGTTAGAAGCAGAGAAAAGTTTTTATCGAGGATGTAAGGCATGTGTACGTGTAGGAAGAGAGGAAAGTGATTGGTTCTCAGTGAATGTAGGTTTGCGGCAGGGGTGTGTGATGTCTCCATGGTTGTTTAATTTGTTTATGGATGGGGTTGTTAGGGAGGTAAATGCAAGAGTTTTGGAAAGAGGGGCAAGTATGAAGTCTGTTGGGGATGAGAGAGCTTGGGAAGTGAGTCAGTTGTTGTTCGCTGATGATACAGCGCTGGTGGCTGATTCATGTGAGAAACTGCAGAAGCTGGTGACTGAGTTTGGTAAAGTGTGTGGAAGAAGAAAGTTAAGAGTAAACGTGAATAAGAGCAAGGTTATTAGGTACAGTAGGGTTGAGGGTCAAGTCAATTGGGAGGTGAGTTTGAATGGAGAAAAACTGGAGGAAGTGAAGTGTTTTAGATATCTGGGAGTGGATCTGGCAGCGAATGGAACCATGGAAGCGGAAGTGAATCATAGGGTGGGGGAGGGGGCGAAAATTCTGGGAGCCTTGAAGAATGTGTGGAAGTCGAGAACATTATCTCGGAAAGCAAAAATGGGTATGTTTGAAGGAATAGTGGTTCCAACAATGTTGTATGGTTGCAAGGCGTGGACTATGGATAGAGTTGTGCGCAGGAGGATGGATGTGCTGGAAATGAGATGTTTGAGGACAATGTGTGGTGTGAGGTGGTTTGATCGAGTGAGTAACGTAAGGGTAAGAGAGATGTGTGGAAATAAAAAGAGCGTGGTTGAGAGAGCAGAAGAGGGTGTTTTGAAGTGGTTTGGGCACATGGAGAGAATGAGTGAGGAAAGATTGACCAAGAGGATATATGTGTCGGAGGTGGAGGGAACGAGGAGAAGAGGGAGACCAAATTGGAGGTGGAAGGATGGAGTGAAAAAGATTTTGTGTGATCGGGGCCTGAACATGCAGGAGGGTGAAAGGAGGGCACGGAATAGAGTGAATTGGAGCGATGTGGTATACCGGGGTTGACGTGCTGTCAGTGGATTGAACCAAGGCATGTGAAGCGTCTGGGGTAAACCATGGAAAGCTGTGTAGGTATGTATATTTGCGTGTGTGGACGTATGTATATACATGTGTATGGGGGGGGTTGGGCCATTTCTTTCGTCTGTTTCCTTGCGCTACCTCGCAAACGCGGGAGACAGCGACAAAGTATAATAAAAAAAAAATAATATATATATATATATATATATATATATATATATATATTATCCCTGGGGATAGGGGAGAAAGAATACTTCCCACGTATTCCCTGCGTGTCGTAGAAGGCGACTAAAAGGGGAGGGAGTGGGTGGCTGGAAATCCTCCCCTCTCGTTTTTTTTTAATTTTCCAAAAGAAGGAACAGAGAAGGGGGCCAGGTGAGGATTTTCCCTCTAAGGCCCAGTCCTCTGTTCTTAATGCTACCTCGCAAATGCGGGAAATGGCGAATCGTATGAAAAAAAATATATATATATATATATATATATATATATATATATATATATATATATATATATATATATATATATATATATTATTATATTTATATTTATATTAATTTCTTATTTATTATACTTCGTTGTTGTCTCTCACGTTAGTGAGGTAGCGCAATGAAACAGATGAAAGAACGGCCCAAACCCACCCTCATACACATATATATACATAAACGCCCACACATGCACATGTACACGCTTATATGTTTCATCATATACATACGTATACATACACAGACATATACATACGTTCACATGTACATAATCATACTTCCTGCCTTCATCCATTTCTGTTGACACCCCCACACATGAAATGGCACCCCCCTCCCCTAGCGCATGTGGGAGGTAGCACTAGGAAAAGACAACAAAGGCCACATTCGTTCACACTCAGTCTCTAGCTGTCATGTGTAATGCACTGAAACCACAGCTCCCTTTCCACATCCAGGCCCTACAAAACTTTCCATGGTATATCCCAGATGCTTCACATTCCCTGGTTCAATCCATTGACTGCACATCAACCACGGTGTACCACATCGTTCCAGTTCACTCTATACCTTTCACGCTTTTCACCCTCCTGTATGTTCAGGCCCCCAATCGATGAAAATCTTTTTCACTCCATCCTTCCACCTCCAATTTGGTCTCCCACTTCTCCTCATTCCCTCCACCTCTGACACATTTATCCTCTTTGTCAATCTTTCCTCTCTCATTCTCTCCATGTGACCAAGCCATTTCAATACACCCTCTTCTGCTCTCTCCACCACACTGTTTACTACCACACATCTCTCCTTCTCTTTCATTTCCTACTCGATCAAGCCACCTCACACCACATATTGTCCTCAAAAATCTCATTTCCAATATATCCACCCTCCTCCACCTAACACTATCTATAGCCCATGCCTCGCAAGCATGTAACATTGCTGAAACCACTATTCCTTCAAACATACCTATTTTTGCTCTGTGAGATAACGTTCTCACTTTCCACACGTTCTTCAATGCTCGCAGAACCTTTGCCCCCTCCCCCACCCTGTGACTCACTTCCACTTCCATTGTTCCATCCGCTGCTAAATCCACTCCCAGATATGTAAAAGACTTCACTTCCTCTGGTTTTTCACCATTCAAATTTAACTCCCAGTTAACTTATTCCTCAACCCTACTTAACCTAATAACCTTGCTCTTATTCACATTTACTCTGAGCTTTCTTCTTTCCCACACTTTACCAAACTCAGTCACCAACTTCTGCAGTTTCTCACCCAAATCAGCCACCAGCACTTTATCATCAGCAAGCAAAACTGACTCACTTCCCAAGCCCTCTCACCCACAACAGACTCCATACTTGCCCCTCTCTCCAAAACTCTTGCAGTCACCTACCTAACAACCCCATCCATAAACAAATTAAACAACCATGGAGACATCACGCACCCCTGCTATAAACTGACATTCACTGAGAAACAATCACTTTCCTCTCATACACATACCTTACATCATTGTTAAAAAGTTTTCATTGCTTCTGGCAACTTACCTTCCACACCATATACTCTTAATACCTTCCACAAAGCATCTCTATCCACTCTCTCATATTTCTTCTCCAGATCCATGAATGGTACATACAAATCCATTTGTTTTTCTAAGGTTTTTTTTTTTTTTTTTTTTTTTTTTTTTTTATACTTTGTTGCTGTCTCCCGCATTTGCGAGGTAGCGCAAGGAAACAGACGAAAGAAATGGCCCAACCCCCCCCCATACACATGTATATACATACGTCCACACATGCAAATATACATACCTACGCAGCTTTCCATGGTTTACCCCAGACGCTTCACATGCCTTGATTCAATCCACTGACAGCACGTCAGCCCCGGTATACCACATCGCTCCAATTCACTCTATTCCTTGCCCTCCTTTCACCCTCCTGCATGTTCAGGCCCCGATCACACAAAATCTTTTTCACTCCATCTTTCCACCTCCAATTTGGTCTCCCTCTTCTCCTCGTTCCCTCCACCTGCGACACATATATCCTCTTGGTCAATCTTTCCTCACTCATCCTCTCCATGTGCCCAAACCACTTCAAAACACCCTCTTCTGCTCTCTCAACCACGCTCTTTTTATTTCCACACATCTCTCTTACCCTTACGTTACTCACTCGATCAAACCACCTCACACCACACATTGTCCTCAAACATCTCATTTCCAGCACATCCACCCTCCTGCGCACAACTCTATCCATAGCCCACGCCTCGCAACCATACAACATTGTTGGAACCACTATTCCTTCAAACATACCCATTTTTGCTTTCCGAGATAATGTTCTCGACTTCCACACATTCTTAAAGGCCCCCAGAACTTTCGCCCCCTCCCCCACCCTATGATCCACTTCCGCTTCCATGGTTCCATCCGCTGCCAGATCCACTCCCAGATATCTAAAACACTTCACTTCCTCCAGTTTTTCTCCATTCAAACTCACCTCCCAATTGACTTGACCCTCAACCCTACTGTACCTAATAACCTTGCTCTTATTCACATTTACTCTTAACTTTCTTCTTCCACACACCATACCAAACTCAGTCACCAGCTTCTGCAGTTTCTCACATGAATCAGCCACCAGCGCTGTGTCATCAGCGAACAACAACTGACTCACTTCCCAGGCTCTCTCATCCCCAACAGACTTCATACTTGCCCCTCTTTCCAAAACTCTTGCATTCACCTCCCTAACAACCCCATCCATAAACAAATTAAACAATCATGGAGACATCACACACCCCTGCCGCAAACCTACATTCACTGAGAACCAATCACTTTCCTCCCTTCCTACACGTACACATGCCTTACGTCCTCGATAAAAACTTTTCACTGCTTCTAACAACTTTCCTCCCACACCATATATTCTTAATACCTTCCACAGAGCATCTCTATCAACTCTATCATATGCCTTCTCCAGATCCATAAATGCTACATACAAATCCATTTGCTTTTCTAAGTATTTCTCACATACATTCTTCAAAGCAAACACCTGATCCACACATCCTCTACCACTTCTGAAACCACACTGCTCTTCCCCAATCTGATGCTCTGTACATGCCTTCACCCTCTCAATCAATACCCTCCCATATAATTTACCAGGAATACTCAACAAACTTATACCTCTGTAATTTGAGCACTCACTCTTATCCCCTTTGCCTTTGTACAATGGCACTATGCACGCATTCTGCCAATCCTCAGGCACCTCACCATGAGTCATACATACATTAAATAACCTTACCAACCAGTCAACAATACAGTCACCCCCTTTTTTAATAAATTCCACTGCAATACCATCCAAACCTGCTGCCTTGCCGGCTTTCATCTTCCGCAAAGCTTTCACTACCTCTTCTCTGTTTACCAAATCATTTTCCCTAACCCTCTCACTTTGCACACCACCTCGACCAAAACACCCTATATCTGCCACTCTATCATCAAACACATTCAACAAACCTTCGAAATACTCACTCCATCTCCTTCTCACATCACCACTACTTGTTATCACCTCCCCATTTGCGCCCTTCACTGAAGTTCCCATTTGCTCCCTTGTCTTACGCACTTTATTTACCTCCTTCCAGAACATCTTTTTATTCTCCCTAAAATTTAATGATACTCTCTCACCCCAACTCTCATTTGCCCTTTTTTTCACCTCTTGCACCTTTCTCTTGACCTCCTGTCTCTTTCTTTTATACATCTCCCACTCAATTGCATTTTTTCCCTGCAAAAATCGTCCAAATGCCTCTCTCTTCTCTTTCACTAATACTCTTACTTCTTCATCCCACCACTCACTACCCTTTCTAATCAACCCACCTCCCACTCTTCTCATGCCACAAGCATCTTTTGCGCAATCCATCACTGATTCCCTAAATACATCCCATTCCTCCCCCACTCCCCTTACTTCCATTGTTCTCACCTTTTTCCATTCTGTACTCATTCTCTCCTGGTACTTCCTCACACAGGTCTCCTTCTCAAGCTCACTTACTCTCACCACCCTCTTCACCCCAACATTCACTCTTCTTTTCTGAAAACCCATACAAATCTTCACCTTAGCCTCCACAAGATAATGATCAGACATCCCTCCAGTTGCACCTCTCAGCACATTAACATCCAAAAGTCTCTCTTTCGCACGCCTGTCAATTAACACGTAATCCAATAATGCTCTCTGGCCATCTCTCCTACTTACATAAGTATACTTATGTATATCTCGCTTTTTAAACCAGGTATTCCCAATCATCAGTCCTTTTTCAGCACATAAATCTACAAGCTCTTCACCATTTCCATTTACAACACTGAACACCCCATGTATACCAATTATTCCCTCAACTGCCACATTACTCACCTTTGCATTCAAATCACCCATCACTATAACCCGGTCTCGTGCATCAAAACAACTAACACACTCATTCAGCTGCTCCCAAAACACTTGCCTCTCTTGATCTTTCTTCTCATGCCCAGGTGCATAAGCACCAATAATCACCCACCTCTCTCCATCAACTTTCAGTTTTACCCATATTAATCGAGAATTTACTTTCTTACACTCTATCACATACTCCCACAACTCCTGTTTCAGGAGTATTGCTACTCCTTCCCTTGCTCTTGTCCTCTCACTAACCCCTGACTTTACTCCCCAGACATTCCCAAACCACTCTTCCCCTTTACCCTTGAGCTTCGTTTCACTCAGAGCCAAAACATCCAGGTTCCTTTCCTCAAACATACTACCTATCTCTCCTTTTTTCACATCTTGGTTACATCCACACACATTTAGGCACCCCACTCTGAGCCTTCGAGGAGGATGAGCACTCCCCGCGTGACTCCTTCTTCTGTTTCCCATTTTAGAAAGTTTATACAAGGAGGGGAGGATTTCTGGCCCCCCGCTCCCATCCCCGTCCCGTTTTTCTAAGTGTTTCTCATATATTCTTCAAAGCAAACAATTGATCCACACATCCTTTACCACCTCTGAAACCACACTTCTTATCCCCAATCTGATGCTCTGTACATGCTTTTACCCTCTCAATCAATACCCTCCCATATGGTATCGCAAGAATACTCAAAAATTTATACCTCTGTTATTTGAACACTCACCTTTATCCCCTTTGCCTTTATACAGTGGCACTATGCATGCATTCTGCCAATCCTCAGGCACTTCACCATGAGCCATACATACCTTAAATATCCTTACCAACCCGGCAACAAGCCAATTGCCCCGTTTTTTAATAAATTCCACTGTAATACCATCCAAACTCTATCCTTGGGGATAGGAGAGAAAGAATGCTTCCCAAGTATTCCTTGCATGTCATAAAAGGTGACTAAAAGGGGAGGGAGTGGGGGACTGGAAATGCTCCCCTCCATTTTTTTAATTTTCCAAAAGAAGGAAAAGAGAAAGGGGCCAAGTGAGGATATTCCCTCCAAGGCTCGGCCCTCTGTTTATAACGCTACCTTGCTAACACGAGAAATGGCGAATGCATATATAATAGATGTATATATTAAGTATATCCCACCAACACAGTCACCCCCTTTTTTTTTAAATTCCACTGCAATACCATCCAAATCTGCCGCCTTGCCGGCTTTCATCTTCTGCAAAGCTTTCACTACCTCTTCTCTGTTTACCAAATTATTCTCCTTAACCCTCTCACTTCACACACCACCTTGACCAAAACACCTTATATCTGCCACTCTATCATCTAACACATTCAACAAACTTTCAAAGTACTCACTCCATCTTCTCACATCACCACTACTTGCTATTACCTCCCCATTAACCCCCTTCACTGATGTTCCCATTTGTTCTCTTGTCTTACACACTGTATTTATCTCCTTCCAAAACATCTTTTTATTCTCCCTAAAATAGTCCTCTTTTTCACCTTATGCACCTTACTCTTGACCTCCTGGTTGGTAAGGATATTTAATGTATGTATGTATGTATGTTTATGGATGGGGTTGTTAGGGAGGTGAATGCAAGAGTTTTGCAAAGAGGGGTAAGTATGAAGTCTGTTGTGGATGAGAGAGCTTGGGAAGTGAGTCAGTTGTTGTTCGCTGATGATACAGCGCTGGTGGCTAATTCACGTGAGAAACTGCAGAAGCTGGTGACTGAGTTTGGTAAAGTGTGTGAAAGAAGAAAGTTAAGAGTAAATGTGAATAAGAGCAAGGTTATTAGGTACAGTAGGGTTGAGGGTCAAGTCAATTGGGAGGTAAGTTTGAATGGAGAAAAACTGGAGGAAGTGAAGTGTTTTAGATATCTGGGAGTGGATCTGGCAGCGGATGGAACCATGGAAGCGGAAGTGAATCATAGGGTGGGGGAGGGGGCGAAAATCCTGGGAGCCTTGAAGAATGTGTGGAAGTCGAGAACATTATCTCGGAAAGCAAAAATGGGTATGTTTGAAGGAATAGTGGTTCCAACAATGTTGTATGGTTGCGAGGCATGGGCTATGGATAGAGTTGTGTGCAGGAGGGTGGATGTGCTGGAAATGAGATGTTTGAGGACAATGTGTGGTGTGAGGTGGTTTGATCGAGTAAGTAATGTAAGGGTAAGAGAGATGTGTGGAAATAAAAAGAGCGTGGTTGAGAGAGCAGAAGAGGGTGTTTTGAAATGGTTTGGGCACATGGAGAGAATGAGTGAGGAAAGATTGACCAAGAGGATATATGTGTCAGAGGTGGAGGGAACGAGGAGAAGTGGGAGACCAAATTGGAGGTGGAAAGATGGAGTGAAAAAGATTTTGTATGATCGTGGCCTGAACATGCAGGAGGGTGAAAGGCGGGCAAGGAATAGAGTGAATTGGATCGATGTGGTATACCGGGGTTGACGTGTTGTCAGTGGATTGAATCAGGGCATGTGAAGCGTCTGGGGTAAACCATGGAAAGTTGTGTGGGGCCTGGATGTGGAAAGGGAACTGTGGTTTCAGGCATTATTGCGTGACAGCTGGAGACTGAGTGTGAACGAATGGGGCCTTTGTTGTCTTTTCCTAGTGCTACCTCGCACACATGAGGGGGGAGGGGGATGGTATTCCATGTGTGGCGAGGTGGCGATGGGAATGAATAGGGGCAGACAGTGTGAATTGTGTGCATGGGTATATATGTATGTGTCTGTGTGTGTATATATATGTGTACATTGAGATGTATAGGTATGTATATTTGCGTGTGTGGGTGTGTGTGTGTGTACATTGTGTATGGGGGTGGGTTGTGCCATTTCTTTCGTCTGTTTCCTTGCTCTACCTCGCAAACGCGGGAGACAGCGACAAAGCAAAATAAATAAATAAATATAAATGTATGACTCATGGTGAGGTGCCTGAGGATTGGCAGAATGCATGCATACTGCCATTGTACAAAGGCAAAGGGGGTAAAGGTGAGTGCTCAAATTACAGAGGTATAAGTTTGTTGAGTATTCCTGGTAAATTATATGGGAGGGTATTGATTGAGAGGGTGAAGGCATGTACTGAGCATCAGATTGAGGAAGAGCAGTGTGGTTTAAGAAGTGGTAGAGGATGTGTGGCTCAGTCATTTGCTCTGAAAAATATGTGTGAGAAATATTTAGAAAAACAATTGGATTTTTATGTAGAATGTATGGATCTGGAGAAGGCATACAGTAGAGTTGATAGAGATGCTCTTTTGAAGTTTTTTTTTTATAGTTATTTTGCTTTGTCGCTGTCTCCCGCGTTAGCGAGGTAGCTCAGGGAAACAGACGAAAGAATGGCCCAACCCGCCCACATACACATGTATATACATACATGTCCACACACACACAGTATACATACCTATACATCTCAATGTACACATATATATATACACACACAGACATATACATATATACACATGTACATAATTCATACTGTCTGCCTTTATTTGTTCCCATCGCCACCTCGCCACACATGGAATAACAACCCCCTCCCCCCTCATGTGTGCGAGGTAGCGCTAGGAAAAACACCAAAGGCCCCATTCGTTCACACTCAGTCTCTAGCTGTCATGTAATAATGCACCGAAACCACAGCTCCCTTTCCACATCCAGGCCCCACACACTTTGCATGGTTTACCCCAGACGCTTCACATGCCCTGGTTCAATCCATTGACAGCACGTTGACCCCGGTATACCACATCGTTCCAATTCACTCTATTCCTTGCACGCCTTTCACCCTCCTGCATGTTCAGGCCCCGATAACTCAAAATCTTTTTCACTCCATCTTTCCACCTCCAATTTGGTCTCCCACTTCTCCTCGTTCCCTCCACCTCTGACACATATATCCTCTTGGTCAATCTTTCCCCACTCATTCTCTCCATGTGACCAAACCATTTCAAAACACCCTCTTCTGCTCTCTCAACCATACTCTTTTTATTTCCACACATCTCTCTCACCCTTACATTACTTACTCGATCAAACCACCTCACACCACATATTGTGCTCAAACATCTCATTTCCAGCACATCCACCCTCCTGCGCACAACTCTATCCATAGCCCACGCCTCGCAACCATACAACATTGTTGGAACCACTATTCCTTCAAACATACCCATTTTTGCTTTCCGAGATAATGTTCTCGACTTCCAAACATTCTTCAAGGCTCCCAGAATTTTCGCCCCCTCCCCCACCCTATGATTCACTTCCGCTTCCATGGTTCCATCCGCTGCCAGATCCACTCCCAGATATCTAAAACACTTCATTTCCTCCAGCTTTTCTCCATTCAAACTTACCTCCCAATTGACTTGACCCTCAACCCTACTGTACCTAATAACCTTGCTCTTATTCACATTTACTCTTAACTTTCTTCTTTCACACACTTTACCAAACTCAGTCACCAGCTTCTGCAGTTTCTTACATGAATCAGCCACCAGCGCTGTATCATCAGCGAACAACAACTGACTCACTTCCCAAGCTCTCTCATCCACAACAGACTGCATACTTGCCCCTCTTTCCAAAACTCTTGCATTCACCTCCCTAACAACCCCATCCATAAACAAATTAAACAACCATGGAGACATCACACACCCCTGCCACAAACCTACATTCACTGAGAACCAATCACTTTCCTCTCTTCCTACACATACACATGCCTTACATCCTTGATAAAGTGAAGGTATTAAGAATATATGTTATGGGAGGCAAGTTGCTAGAAGCAGTGAAAAGATTTTTATCGAGGATGTAAGGCATGTGTACGAGTAGGAAGAGAGAAAAGTGATTGGTTCTCAGTGAATGTCGGTTTGTGGCAGGGGTGTGTGATGTCTCCTTGGTTGTTTAATTTGTTTATGGATGGGGTTGTTAGGGTGGTGAATGCAATAGTTTTGGAGAAAGGGGCAAGTATGCAGTCTTTTGTTAATGAGAGGGCTTGGGAAGTGAGTCAGTTTTTGTTCAGTGATGATTCAGTGCTGGTGGCTGATTCGGGTGAGAAACTGCAGAAGCTGATGACTGAGTTTGATAAAGTGTGTGAAAGAAGAAAGCTGAGAGAAAATGTGAATAAGAGCAAGGTTATTAGGTACAATAGGGTTGAGGGACAAGTCAATTGGGAGGTAAGTTTGAATGGAGAAAAACTGGAAGTGAAGTGTTTTAGCTATCTGGGAGTGGATTTGGCAGCGGATGGAATCATGGAAGTGGACATGAGTCACAGTGTGGGAGAGGGGGCGAAAGTTCTGGGAGTGTTGAAAAATGTGTGGAAGGCGAGAACATTATCTCAGAAAGCAAAAATGGGTATATTTGAAGGAATAGTGCTTCCAACAATGTTATATGGTTGCGAAGCGTGGGCTATAGATAGGGTTGTGCAGAGGAGGGTGGATGTGTTGGAAATTAGATGTTTGAGGACAATATGTGGTGTGAAGTGGTTTAATGGAGTAAGTAATGAAAGGGTAAGAGAGGTGTGGTAATAAAAAGAGTGTGGTTGAGAGAGGAGAAGAGGGTGTAATGAAATGGTTTGGTCACATGGAGAGAATGAGAGAGGAAAGATTGACAAAGAGGATATATGTGTCAGAGGTGGAGGGAACGAGAAGTGGGAGACCAGATTGGAGGGGGAAGGATGGAGTGAAAAAGATTTTGAGCAATCGGGGCCTGGACATGCAGGTGGGTGAAAGGTATGCAAGGAATAGAGTCAGTTGGAACAATGTGGTATACTGGAGTCAACATGCTGTCAATGGATTGAACCAGGGCATGTGAAGCATCTGGGGTAAACCATGGAAAGTTCTGTGGGGCGTGGATGTGGAAAGGGAGCTGTGGTTTCGATGCATTATACTTGATGGGTTCTCATTTCATGTGTGGCGGGATGGCAATGAGAGTGAATAAAAGCAGCAAGTATGAATTGTGTACATGTGTACATGTGTATATATGTATATGTCTGTGTATGTACATGTATGTATACACTGAAATGTATAGGTATGTATATGTGCATGTGTGGATATGTATGTATATACATGTGTATGTACGTGGGTTGGGCCATTCTTTCGTGTGTTTCCTTGCAGTACCTCGCTAACGCGGGAGACAGCGACAAAGCACAATAAATAGATAAAAAAATATTAAGTATAATGATAAAAAGTATTATTATCATTATTGATATTTATTATCTGCCGCTGGGGATAGGGGAGAAAGAATACTTCCCACGCATTCCTCACGTGTCGTAGAAGGCGACTAAAGGGGACAGGAGCGGGGGGCTAGAAACCCTCCCCTCCTTGTATTTCTAATTTCTAAATGGGGAAACAGAAGCCGGAGTCACGCAGGGAGTGCTAATCCTCCTCGAAGGCTCAGATTGTGGTGTCTGAATGTGTGTGGATGTAACCAAGATGAGAAAAAAGGAAAGATAGGTAGTATATTTGAGGAAAGGAACCTGGATGTTTTGGCTCTGAGTGAAAGAAAGCTCAAGGGTAAAGGGGAAGAGTGGTTTGGGAATGTCTTGGGAGTAAAGTCAGGGGTGAGTGACAGGACGAAAGCAAGGGAAGGAGTAGCGCTACCCCTGAAACAGGAGTGGTGGTAGTATGTGATAGAGTGCAAGAAAGTAAACTAGATTGATATGGGTAAAACTGAAAGTGGATGGAGAGAGATGGGTGATTATTGGTGCATATACACCTGGGCATGAGAAGAAAGATAATGAGAGGCAAGTGTTTTGGGAACAGCTGAGTGAGTGTGTTAGTAGTTTTGATGCACGAGACTGGGATATAGTGATTGATGATTTGAATGCAAAGGTGAGTAATGTGGCAGTTGAGGGAATAATTGGTGTACATGGGTTGTTCAGTTTTGTAAATGGAAATGGTGGAGAGCTTGTAGATATATTATTTTATTTATTATACTTTGTCGCTGTCTCCCGCTTTAGTGAGGGAGTGCAAGGAAACAGATGAAAGAATGGCCCAACCCACCCACATACACATGTATACACATACACGTCCACATACGCACATATACATACCTACACAGATATTTGGTCGTACTTGCATCTATATAGACGTGTGGTCATACTTGCATCAATATAGATGTGTAGACATATTTACATCAATATAGATATTTGGTCGCACTTGCATCTAAAAGATGTGTGGACATATTTACATCAATATAGATATTTGGTCATACTTGCATCAATATAGATGTGTGGTCATACTTGCATCAATATAGATGTGTGGTCATACTTGCATTAATATAGATATTTGGTCATACTTACATCAATATAGATGTGTGGTCATACTTGCATCACTATAGATGTGTGTACATATTTACATCAATATAGATATTTGGTCGTGCTTACATGACTATAGATGTGTGGTCATACTTGCATCACTATAGATTTGTGGTCTTAAATGCATCAATATAGATGTGTGGTCATACTTGCATCAATATAGATGTGTGGTCATACTTGCATCAGTATAGTTGTGTGGTCATACTTGCATCAGTATAGATGTGTGGTCATACTTGCATCAATATAGTTGTGTGGTCATACTTGCATCAATATAGTTGTGTGGTCATACTTGCATCAATATAGATTTGTGGTCTTAAATGCATCAATATAGATGTGTGGTCATACTTGCATCAATATAGATGTGTGGTCATTCTTATATGAATATAGGTTTGGTTATACTTGCATCAATATAGATTTGTGGTCATACTTGCATCAATATAGATATGTGGTCATACTTGCATCAATATAGATTTGTGGTCATACTTGCATCAACATAGATGTGTGGTCATTCTTGCATCAATATAGTTGTGTGGTCATACTTGCATCAATATAGTTGTGTGGTCATACTTGCATCAGTATAGATGTGTGGTCATACTTGCATCAATATAGATGTGTGGTCATACTTGCATCAATATAGATGTGTGGTCATACTTCCATCAATATAGTTGTGTGGTCATACTTGCATTAATATAGATGTGTGGTCATACTTGCATCAATATAGATGTGTGGTCATACTTGCATCAATATAGTAGTGTGGTCATACTTGCATCAATATAGTTGTGTGGTCATACTTGCATCAGTATAGATGTGTGGTCATACTTGCATCAATATAGATTTGTGGTCATACTTGCATCAATATAGTTGTGTGGTCACACTTGCATCACTATAGATGCAAATACGATCAAACATTGATGCAACCTACAACTGTGTATTCAACCCTCTCTTCTAATCCAAAGTGTCCCTTCCCTCTCCCATCTCTTCTTCCCCTCCCTGCAACCACCTTATTAAAAGAAAGAAGTGAGGGATAGAGGGAAGGGTAGGCCGTGCAGGGGGTGGGTGAAGGGAGGACCATATAATGGAGGACGTGTTCGTGTGGATTGTGCTCGGCCACAAAAGTGTCCACCATGAGTAATGCTTCAAAGTCCAAAATGATCGACGCCTCCAAGTTTTAAGACCTGCTGCAAATCCCGTGTTTAAATCTGTAAACCATTGTGAATTCTTCATATAAGATCTCTACATTCTTTAGACCCTTCTCATTTCTCATTCTCCAGTCCACTACTTTACTCTTAACAAAAGCGAAAATCATTCTACTTGAATATTATTTTAGAGTAATTTAGCATTTTTATTGTCAAAGAGCAGGGTGCACTTCTGTATAAAACTGACAACGTTTTAAGGGAAAAATAAAATACGTCATTAAACTCACTCTAAGTTAAAAATGTTGAAGCTGGAGAAAAATTTGTTAAGTAAGTGATCACCGACAAATTATTTTTGAGGTCGTTTTCAAAATGTTGGCCAGTATGACGAAAAGCGAGAAAAATATCCAATTATAAACGCAAACATTATTTATCGTTGCATTGCTCGACAGGCAAACCTAAGATGATATGGTCAGTGAATATGACATGAACTTAGTGTGAAAGATCCTTAATAAACACTTCAAAGCAATAAAGGAAACATACGTGCCAGTACCTATCACACGGACTCTTTCTAAATCAAAGCCAAGGTATCGGAACTCGGGTCAGTGAAAGAGAAGAGTGCCATTTGCCCATGAAAGTAAATTATGAGATATAGAGAGTCCACTGACCAGCATGATAGAGAAAGTTATATCAATTTGCGTTGAAAAAGTTAGAGTTAAACGACAAAGTAAATGTCAATATGAAGCTTATGTTTTTTTGAAATTAGCAAAAGAAACCATAAGGTGATTTAGGTTGATAGCAAGGGAGTCATTACTCCGTCAATAGGTCCATTAATTACAGAAAATAATAACTTGGTTCAAGACAACAAAGCCATGGCCAATATATTAAATATTTCATTCTGGAACTACCTCACAAGGGTGGCAAAGTCAACAGAGTCTCCATAACAAGTGAACTCTATTGGCACTTCTTAGCTTTTGGTGCCTCCCCCTTCACAAGCCACTAGCAGAGAGCAAGTCTAGTGCACTGTTTGCAGAGGCTCCTACCTAGTGCTTCTAATGACTACTGCAACCTAATGCTCCTGCCTTAAGTTCCTTACTACTACTACTACTATTTCTATCTAGAGGTTCCACCTAATGCTCCAAATTAAATGTTTATACCTATTACTATCTATTGCTCCCATTTTGCTAAAAGGCAGGGCTAGAACACAGCGCTCAACACAGGAAAATTTAGAGTTACAAAGAATGAGCTGTGAGAGTTAAGTGTTCTCAAGTGTTGTGTGTGACAAAGGGAGATTGTATGTTTGTGGCAAGAAATATGTATATTCATACACATTTTGTTAATATTTATCTTTGATATATCTCCCAGTGTGCAAGATGGAAAAAATCAAAATATAAAGTAAGTAATGTAAGAGTAAGAGAGATGTTTGGAAATAAAGAGTGTGGTTGAGAAAACAGAGGAGGGTGTGTTGAAATGGTTTGGACACATGGAGAAAATGAGTGAGGAAAGATTGACAAAGAGGATATTTGTGTCAAAGGTGGAGGAAGCAAGGAGAAGTGGGAGACCAATTGGAGGTGGAAGGATGGAGTGAAAAAGATTTTGAGTGATCGGGGCCTGAACATACAGGAGGGTGAAAGGAGTGCAAGGAATAGAGTGAATTGGAACAACGTAGTATACCAGGGTTGGCGTGCTGTCAATAGATTGAACCAGGGCATGTGAAGCATCTGGGGTAAACCATGGAAAGGTCTGTGGGGACTGGCAGTGGAAAGGGAGCTGTGGTTTCAATGCATAGCACGTGACAGCTAGAGACTGAGTGTGAACGAATGTGGCCTTTTTTGTCTTTTCCTGGCGCTACCTCGCTGGAGGGGGGATACTTTTTTATGTGTGGTGGGGTGGCGATGGGAATGAATGAAGGCAAAAATCATGAATATGAAGATTTGTATATATGTATATGTCTGTGTATGTATATGGGCATTTATGTATATACATGTGTCTAAGGGTCGGTTGGGCCATTCCTCGTCTGTTTCCTTGCACTACCTCGCTAACACGGGAGATGGCATTAGATGGGTGATTATTGGTGCCTATGCACCTGGTCATGAGAAAAAAGATCATGAGAGGCAAGGGTTTTGGGAGCAGCTGAAAGAGAATATTAGCAGCTTTGATGCACAAGACTGGGTTACAGTTATGGGTAATTTGAATGCAAAGGTTAGTAATGTGGCAGTTGAAGGTAAAATTAGTATACATATGGAGTTCAGTGCTGTAAAGGGAAATGGTGAAGAGCTTGTGGATCTGTGTGCTGAAACAGGACTGGTGATTGGGAATACCTGGATTAAAAAGAGAGATACATATAAGTGTACGATGTGAGTAGAAGAGATGGCCAGATGGCGTTATTGGATTGTGCTTATTGATAGGCATGTGAGAGAGAGACTTTTGGATGTTAATGTACTGATAGTGGCAGCTAGAGGGATGTCTGATCACTATCTTGTGGAAGCAAAGGTGAAGAGATTTGTAGAGGTTTTCAGAAAAGAAGAGAGTGGTGAGAGTAAGTGAGCTTGGAAAGGAGACTTGTGTGAGGAATTACCAGGAGAAATTGAGTACAGAATGACAAAAGGTGAGAGCAAATCATGTAAGGCGAATGGGGGAGGAATGGGATGTATCTAGGGAAGCAGTGATGGCTTGCACAAAAGATGCATGTAACATGAGAAAGATGGGAGGTGGGCAGATTAGAAAGGGAAGTGAAAGGTGAAAGAGAAAAGAGAGGTGTTTGGACAATTTTTGCAGGGAAGTAGTGCAAATGACTGGGAGATGTATAAAAGAAAGTGGCAGGAGGTCAAGAGAAAGGTGCAAAAGATGAAAAAGAGGGCAAACGAGAGTTGGAGTGAGAGAGTATTATTAAACTTTAGGAAAAAAGATGTTCTGGAAGGAGGTAAATAAAGTGTGTAAGACAAGAGAACAAATGGGAACATCAGTGAAGGGGGCAAATGGGGAGGTAATAACAAGTAGTGATGAAGTGAGAAGGACATGGAGTGAATATTATGAAGGTTTGTTGAATGTGTTTGATGATAGAGTGGCAGATATAGGGTGTTTTGGCTGAGGTGGTGTCCCAAGTGAGAGGATAGGGAGAATGGTTTGGTGAACAGAGAAGAGGTAGTGAAAGCTTTGGGGAAAATGAAAGCCAGCTAGGCAGTGAGTTTGGATGGTATTGCAGTGGAAGCTATAAAAAAGGGGTGACTGTGTTGTTGATTGGTTGGTAAGGATATTCAGTGTATGTATGGATCATGCCTGAGGATTGGCAGAATGCATGCATAGTGCCACTGTACAAAAGCAAAGGGGATAAAGGTGAGTGTTCAAATTACAGAGGCATACGTTTGTTGAGTATTCCTGGGAAATTATTTTTTTTTTTTTTATTATACTTTGTCGCTGTCTCCCGCGTTTGCGAGGTAGCGCAAGGAAACAGACGAAAGAAATGGCCCAACCCCCCCCCCCCCCATACACATGTATATACATACGTCCACACACGCAAATATACATACCTACACAGCTTTCCATGGTTTACCCCAGACGCTTCACATGCCTTGCTTCAATCCACTGACAGCACGTCAACCCCGGTATACCACATTGCTCCAATTCACTCTATTCCTTGCCCTCCTTTCACCCTCCTGCATGTTCAGGCCCCGATCACACAAAATCTTTTTCACTCCATCTTTCCACCTCCAATTTGGTCTCCCTCTTCTCCTTGTTCCCTCCACCTCCGACACATATATCCTCTTGGTCAATCTTTCCTCACTCATCCTCTCCATGTGCCCAAACCACTTCAAAACACCCTCTTCTGCTCTCTCAACCACGCTCTTTTTATTTCCACACATCTCTCTTACCCTTACGTTACTCACTCGATCAAACCACCTCACACCACACATTGTCCTCAAACATCTCATTTCCAGCACATCCATCCTCCTGCGCACGACTCTATCCATAGCCCACGCCTCGCAACCATACAACATTGTTGGAACCACTATTCCTTCAAACATACCCATTTTTGCTTTCCGAGATAATGTTCTCGACTTCCACACATTCTTCAAGGCCCCCAGAATTTTCGCCCCCTCCCCCACCCTATGATCCACTTCCGCTTCCATGGTTCCATCCGCTGCCAGATCCACTCCCAGATATCTAAAACACTTCACTTCCTCCAGTTTTTCTCCATTCAAACTCACCTCCCAATTGACTTGACCCTCAACCCTACTGTACCTAATAACCTTGCTCTTATTCACATTTACTCTTAACTTTCTTCTTCCACACACTTTTCCAAACTCAGTCACCAGCTTCTGCAGTTTCTCACACGAATCAGCCACCAGCGCTGTATCATCAGCGAACAACAACTGACTCACTTCCCAAGCTCTCTCATCCCCAACAGACTTCATACTTGCCCCTCTTTCCAAAACTCTTGCATTTACCTCCCTAACAACCCCATCCATAAACAAATTAAACAACCATGGAGACATCACACACCCCTGCCGCAAACCTACATTCACTGAGAACCAATCACTTTCCTCTCTTCCTACACGTACACATGCCTTACATCCTCGATAAAAACTTTTCACTGCTTCTAACAACTTTCCTCCCACACCATATATTCTTAATACCTTCCACAGAGCATCTCTATCAACTCTATCATATGCCTTCTCCAGATCCATAAATGCTACATACAAATCCATTTGCTTTTCTAAGTATTTCTCACATACATTCTTCAAAGCAAACACCTGATCCACACATCCTCTACCACTTCTGAAACCACACTGCTCTTCCCCAATCTGATGCTCTGTACATGCCTTCACCCTCTCAATCAATACCCTCCCATATAATTTACCAGGAATACTCAACAAACTTATACCTCTGTAATTTGAGCACTCACTCTTATCCCCTTTGCCTTTGTACAATGGCACTATGCACACATTCCGCCAATCCTCAGGCACCTCACCATGAGTCATACATACATTAAATAACCTTACCAACCAGTCAACAATACAGTCACCCCCTTTTTTAATAAATTCCACTGCAATACCATCCAAACCTGCTGCCTTGCCGGCTTTCATCTTCCGCAAAGCTTTCACTACCTCTTCTCTGTTTACCAAATCATTTTCCCTAACCCTCTCACTTTGCACACCACCTCGACCAAAACACCCTATATCTGCCACTCTATCATCAAACACATTCAACAAACCTTCAAAATACTCACTCCATCTCCTCACATCACCACTACTTGTTATCACCTCCCCATTTGCGCCCTTCACTGAAGTTCCCATTTGCTCCCTTGTCTTACGCACTTTATTTACCTCCTTCCAGAACATCTTTTTATTCTCCCTAAAATTTAATGATACTCTCTCACCCCAACTCTCATTTGCCCTTTTTTTCACCTCTTGCACCTTTCTCTTGACCTCCTGTCTCTTTCTTTTATACATTATATGGGAGGGTATTTATTAAGAGGCTAAAAGCATGTACAGACACCAAATTGGGGAAGAGCAGTGTGGTTTCAGAAGTGGTACAGGATGTATGGATCAGGTGTTTGCTTTGAAGAATGTATGTGAGAAATACTTAGAAAAACAAATGGATATGTATGTAGCATTCATGGATCTGGAGAAGGCATATGATACGGTTGATAGAGATGCTTTGTGGAAGGTTTTAAGAGTATATGGTGTGGGAGGTAAGTTGCTAGAAGCAGTGAAAGTTTTTACCATGGATGTACGGCATGTGTACGAGCAGGAAGAGAGGAAAGTGATTAGTTCCCAGTGAATGTTGGTTTGTGGCAAGGTTGTTCAATTTGTTTATGAATGGGGTGGTCAGGGAGGTGAATGCAAGAGTTTTGGGAGGAGCAAGTATGCAGTCTGTTCTGGATGAGAGGGCTTGGGAAGTGAGTCAGTTGCTGTTCGCTGATGATACAGTGTTGGTGGCTGATTCGGGTGAGAAACTATAGAAGTTCGTGACTGAGTTTGGTAAAGTGTGTAAAAGAAGAAAGCTGAGAGTAAATGTGAATAAGAGCAAGGTTATTAGGTTCAGCAGGGTTTAGGGACAAGTTATTTGGGAGGTAAGTTTGAATGGAGAAAAACTGGAGGAAGTGAAGTGCTAAAGATATCTGGGAGTGGACTTAGCAGCAGATGGAACCATGGAAGCAGAAGTGAGTCACAGGGTGGGGGAGGGGGCAAAGGTTCTGGGAGCGTTGAAGAATGTGTGGATGGTGAGAACATTATCTCGGAGAGCAAAAATGGGTATGTTTGAAGAGATAGTGGCTCCAATAATGTCATATGGTTGCGAGGCATGGATTATGGATAGGGTTGTGAAGATGAGGGTAGATGTGTTGGAAATGAAATGTTTGAAGACAATTTGTGGTGTGAGGTGGTCTGATCGAGTAAGTAATGAAAGGGTAAGAGAGATAAGTGGTAATAAAAAGAGTGTGATTGAGAGAGCAGAAGAGGGTGTGTTAAAATGGTTTCGACACATGGAAAGAATGAGTAAGGAAAGATTGACAAAGAGGATATATGTGTCAGAGGTGGAGGGAAGAAGAAGAAGCGGGAGACCAAGTTGGAAGTGGAAGGATGGAGTCGAAAAGATTTTGAGCGATTGGGGCCTGAACATATAGGAGGGTGAGAGGTGTGCAAGGAATAGAGTGAATTGGAATAGTGTGGTGAACCAGGGTCGATGTGCTGTCAATGGACTGAGCCAGGGCTTATGAAGCATCTGGGGTAAAGCATGGAAAGGTCTGTGGGGCCTGGATGTGGAAAGGGAGCTGTGGTTTTGGTGCATTACACGAATGAATGTGGCCTTTTTTGTCTGTTTTCCTGGCACTACCTCGCTGAAGCAAAGGGAAACAATGCTGCCTCCTGTGGGTTAGGTAGCAACGGGAATGGATGAAGGCAAAGCAAGTATGAATAATGTACATGTGTATATATGTATATATCTGTATATGTGTATGTGCATGTATGTATATGTTGATATGTATATGTGCATGTATGGGAATCTTTGTATATAAATGAGGATATGAGTGGATCGGCCATTCTTCATCTGTTCCCTGTCGCTACTTTGCTGATGCAAGAAACAGCGATGAAGTATAATAAATAAAATCTTGTTAATCTTTGTGTTACTTCCTAATGTATTAATATGATGAAAACCTGGTTTAAATACATATGGGAAATCTTTTTTTTTTTTTTTTTTTTTTTTTTTTTATACTTTGTCGCTGTCTCCCGCGTTTGCGAGGTAGCGCAAGGAAACAGACGAAAGAAATGGCCCAACCCCCCCCCCCCATACACATGTACATACACACGTCCACACACGCAAATATACATACCTACACAGCTTTCCATGGTTTACCCCAGACGCTTCACATGCCTTGCTTCAATCCACTGACAGCACGTCAACCCCTGTATACCACATGACTCCAATTCACTCTATTTCTTGCCCTCCTTTCACCCTCCTGCATGTTCAGGCCCCGATCACACAAAATCTTTTTCACTCCATCTTTCCACCTCCAATTTGGTCTCCCTCTTCTCCTCGTTCCCTCCACCTCCGACACATATATCCTCTTGGTCAATCTCTCCTCACTCATTCTCTCCATGTGCCCAAACCATTTCAAAACACCCTCTTCTGCTCTCTCAACCACGCTCTTTTTATTTCCACACATCTCTCTTACCCTTACGTTACTTACTCGATCAAACCACCTCACACCACACATTGTCCTCAAACATCTCATTTCCAGCACATCCATCCTCCTGCGCACATCTCTATCCATAGCCCACGCCTCGCAACCATACAACATTGTTGGAACCACTATTCCCTCAAACATACCCATTTTTGCTTTCCGAGATAATGTTCTCGACTTCCACACATTTTTCAAGGCTCCCAAAATTTTCGCCCCCTCCCCCACCCTATGATCCACTTCCGCTTCCATGGTTCCATCCGCTGACAGATCCACTCCCAGATATCTAAAACACTTCACTTCCTCCAGTTTTTCTCCATTCAAACTCACCTCCCAATTGACTTGACCCTCACCCCTACTGTACCTAATAACCTTGCTCTTATTCACATTTACTCTCAACTTTCTTCTTCCACACACTTTACCAAACTCAGTCACCAGCTTCTGCAGTTTCTCACATGAATCAGCCACCAGCGCTGTATCATCAGCGAACAACAACTGACTCACTTCCCAAGCTCTCTCATCCCCAACAGACTTCATACTTGCCCCTCTTTCCAGGACTCTTGCATTTACCTCCCTTACAACCCCATCCATAAACAAATTAAACAACCATGGAGACATCACACACCCCTGCCGCAAACCTACATTCACTGAGAACCAATCACTTTCCTCTCTTCCTACACGTACACATGCCTTACATCCTCGATAAAAACTTTTCACTGCTTCTAACAACTTGCCTCCCACACCATATATTCTTAATACCTTCCACAGAGCATCTCTATCAACTCTATCATATGCCTTCTCCAGATCCATAAATGCTACATACAAATCCATTTGCTTTTCTAAGTATTTCTCACATACATTCTTCAAAGCAAACACCTGATCCACACATCCTCTACCACTTCTGAAACTGCACTGCTCTTCCCCAATCTGATGCTCTGTACATGCCTTCACCCTCTCAATCAATACCCTCCCATATAATTTATCAGGAATACTCCACAAACTTATACCTCTGTAATTTGAGCACTCACTCTTATCCCCTTTGCCTTTGTACAATGGCACTACGCACGCATTCCGCCAATCCTCAGGCACCACACCATGAGTCATACATACATTAAATAACCTTACCAACCAGTCAACAATACAGTCACCCCCTTTCTTAATAAATTCCACTGCAATACCATCCAAACCTGCTGCCTTGCCGGCTTTCATCTTCCGCAAAGCTTTTACTACCTCTTCTCTGTTTACCAAATCATTTTCCCTAACCCTCTCACTTTGCACACCACCTCGACCCAAACACCCTATATCTGCCACTCTGTCATCAGACACATTCAACAAATCTTCAAAATACTCATTCCATCTCCTTCTCACATCACCGCTACTTGTTATCACCTCCCCATTTACGCCCTTCACTGAAGTTCCCATTTGCTCCCTTGTCTTACGCACCCTATTTACCTCCTTCCAGAACATCTTTTTATTCTCCCTAAAATTTACTGATAGTCTCTCACCCCAACTCTCATTTGCCCTTTTTTTCACCTCTTGCACCTTTCTCTTGACCTCCTGTCTCTTTCTTTTATACTTCTCCCACTCAATTGCATTTTTTCCCTGCAAAAATCGTCCAAATGCCTCTCTCTTCTCTTTCACTAATACTCTTACTTCTTCATCCCACCACTCACTACCCTTTCTAAACAGCCCACCTCCCACTCTTCTCATGCCACAAGCATCTTTTGCGCAATCCATCACTGATTCCCTAAATACATCCCATTCCTCCCCCACTCCCCTTACTTCCATTGTTCTCACCTTTTTCCATTCTGTACACAGTCTCTCCTGGTACTTCCCCACACAGGTCTCCTTCCCAAGCTCACTTACTCTCACCACCTTCTTCACCCCAACATTCACTCCTCTTTTCTGAAAACCCATACTAATCTTCACCTTAGCCTCCACAAGATAATGATCAGACATCCCTCCAGTTGCACCTCTCAGCACATTAACATCCAAAAGTCTCTCTTTCGCACGCCTGTCAATTAACACGTAATCCAATAACGCTCTCTGGCCATCTCTCCTACTTACATAAGTATACTTATGTATATCTCGCTTTTTAAACCAGGTATTCCCAATCATCAGTCCTTTTTCAGCACATAAATCTACAAGCTCTTCACCATATGGGAAATCATATCTCGCAATAATATACAAATCCCATTTTTCTCTAAGTTTATTGGTTTGCTATATGTGATTTCTCTGTTTCAGTGAGGGATGGGTTATTATGCCCTCAAATTTACTAAATCTCTGCCCTCCAAGATAGTGACCTTTCTTTCCACATATTCCTCAATACTCCCAGAACCTTCACCCCTAACCCACACTATGACTCACCTCAGCTTACATGGATCCATTCACTGACATGTCCACTCCCAGAAAGTAAAACACTTCACCTCCTCCAAGTTTTCTCCATTCAGACATTAACCCACCTAACCTGTCTCATTAAAATGCTAATGGAAGTGGGTCATAGAAAGGGTGAAGGAACAAAGGTTCTGGAAGTGTTGAAGAATGTATGGAGAGGATGTTATCTTGGAGGGCAAAAACGGATATGTTTGAAGGTATAGTGGTCCCAAGAATTTTGTATGGAAGTAGGCATGGGATATGGATGAGGAAGTTCAGAGGAGGATGGAAGAGTTGGAGATGAAATCATTTCAGGACAAAATGTAGCGTGAAGTGGTTTGATCAAGTAACAGAAGGGCAAGAGAGAGAGGAATGGTAGTAAAAATAATGAAAAAAAGAGCTGAAAGGGTCTGCTGAAATGCTTTGGACATGCAGAAAGAATGAGTGATAAGAGGTTTACATAGAGGATACATGTGTCAGAAGAAGATGCGACAAGAAGGGGGAGGTTAAACTGGAGACGGTAGAAAGGAGTGAAAATTTTTTTGAGTGACTGGAGGCTGAACACGCAGAGGGTGAGAGGTGTGCAGGGAAAGAATAAACTGAAATGATGTGGTTTACAGGTGCTGACATGGTGTGAAAGGACTAAACCAGAGTAGGTGAAGCAGTTGGTGGAAAACATGGAAAGGTCTGTGGGGGTCTGGTTGTAGGTAGGAGGCTGAGGTTTCAGTGCATTGCACATGACAACAAGAAAATGGAGGTCAGTGAATGCGAACTCTCTTAGTCTGTTCTTGGTGTTACCTTAGAAAAAGAAAATCCTAAATATCTAGTCTGGCAGCACCACACACTTCAAAAAATTGCTTCGTAACAGCAAAGCATCTGGGGTAAACCATGGAAAGGTTTGTTGGGCCTAGTTGTAGACAAAGAGCTGTGGTTTTGGTTCATTACATGACAGATATAGAATGGATGTGAGTGGATGAGGCTTTTCTTTGTTACTGACACTACCATGCTAATGTGGGACATGGCAGTCAAGTACAAAAAAAGATTATGAAGGTGAATGAGCCAAATGTGGGTTTCTTCCTCCAAGGATCAGTCAACTGTTATGAATGCTACCTTGCTCACATGGGAAAACCAACATAAATGAAAGAAATATATATAAAAAAGAAATTTATGAAATGGTTGTGGCACACGTCTTGATAAATCACTTCACAGAATAAAGATATAAGATTTATCATTTATTGTATATATTATCAAAGAGCAATGACTTATGAATACATGTATCTAAAAAACAAGTACAGGTTGAGCATCCCTAATCCAAAAATCCAAAACTTTTTGAGTGGCGACATGATATTACAAGTGGAAAATTTCACACCTGACCTCACTTGACCATGCTGGGCTCTGATGCTCTGTTGCAGTCAGTTTGTTAGAAATCATCATCAAAGCCAGACCTACGTGCATTACTCACTGTGTTTTTTGCATATTCTTAGCTCTGTGGTACAAAGATATTGCTGAAAGTTTCAAAAAGGCCTGCAAATAATGAGGCACCAGTTGTTCATTCAATGACCAATAGTGAAATAGCTGAAGCGGTTCTGAATCAAGGTGATCATGATAACAGAGACAATGAAGATGACTTTGTTAACACTGCAGAAAAAGTGCCTATAGACAACATGGTGAAAATGTGTAATGGACTTATTGAAGGATTAGAGTAGCAAGCATTCATAACAGAACAAGAAATCATATCAGGTTATAAAATCATAGAGACCTCTAAGACCAAAACCATAGTTAATGAAGCAGGTGCCTATGGAGGAAACATTAAAAAAAGCCATCCAGCAGAATGCCTCCTCATCCCTCGAGGACCTACTTCCTGATCCCTCAACTTCTGATGTTCCTTCTCACAATGATGTCAAGAGTGATGTACCCTCCCCCTCAAGTTTCTCATGCCATATGTAGTTCTGGTGTTTGATGCTGCATTTATCTTCTTTTGTAAGCAGAGATCAAGTTTTTTTGTTAGTGCAAAACTTTATTTTCATGTGAAATCTGAATTTCATCTCCAACTAAAATGACATGTATGAGGGTAACATGACCAGTGAAATTAATGCACTGAAATTTTTCTCAGTCTTCATTACATTCACAGCTACCTGAAATTATCATAATTTCAATGTTTATTTTTTTAATCTCAAATAAAACCTAAAAAATAAAATACAGTGTACTATAACCCTTTAATCAAAACACAGCACTGTAGGTGGAAACTGAAGAACCTGCAGCTGTTTGTTGTTGTTACTGTTTAACAGCTGATATAGGTATTCTGATGATGCTACTGTGGTGCTTATCTACCCTAAACACATTATTCTTTCGTTGTAATAATGGTATTCCATACTTCTTTTACTGTAAAGTATGTGAAGTACTTATGTGTGAATAACTGTAAGAAAATGACTGCTAATCAGTAGCATAAAAATTCAGTCAGAAATGAGGGTGATGACAAACAACCACAGACTGTCCACATGGGTGGCTGAGGTTGTGAGAACTTAGCTTTCTGATAGTACAGTATTCCATAAACTTTGTTTCACGTGCAAAATTATCAAAAATATTATATTTGTTATTTATTTATTTTGCTTTGTCGCCGTCTCCCGCATTAGCGAGGTAGCGCAAGGAAACAGACGAAAGAATGGCCCAACCCGCCCACATACACATGTATATACGTACATGTCCACACACGCAAATATACATACCTATACATCTCAATGTACACATATATATACACACACAGACATATACATATATACACATGTACATAATTCATACTGTCTGCCTTTATTCCTTCCCATCGCCACCTCGCCACACATGGAATAACAACCCCCTCCCCCCTCATGTGTGCGAGGTAGCGCTAGGAAAAGACACCAAAGGCCCCATTCGTTCACACTCAGTCTCTAGCTGTCATGTAATAATGCTCCGAAACCACAGCTCCCTTTCCACATCCAGGCCCCACACAACTTTCCATGGTTTACCCCAGACGCTTCACATGCCCTGGTTCAATCCATTGACAGCATGTCGACCCCGGTATACCACATCGTTCCAATTCACTCTATTCCTTGCACGCCTTTCACCCTCCTGCATGTTCAGGCCCCGATCACTCAAAATCTTTTTCACTCCATCCTTCCACCTCCAATTTGGTCTCCCACTTCTCCTCATTCCCTCCACCTCTGACACATACACATATATCCTCTTGGTCAATCTTTCCTCACTCATTCTCTCCATGTTACCAAACCATTTCAAAACACCCTCTTCTGCTCTCTCAACCACACTCTTTTTATTTCCACACATCTCTCTTACCCTTACATTACTTACTCGATCAAACCACCTCACACCACATATTGTGCTCAAACATCTCATTTCCAGCACATCCACCCTCCTGCGCACAACTCTATCCATAGCCCACGCCTCGCAACCATACAACATTGTTGGAACCACTATTCCTTCAAACATACCCATTTTTGCTTTCCGAGATAATGTTCTCGACTTCCACACATTCTTCAAGGCTCCCAGAATTTTTGCCCCCTCCCCCACCCTATGATTCACTTCCTCTTCCATGGTTCCATCCGCTGCCAGATCCACTCCCAGATATCTAAAACACTTCACTTCCTCCAGTTTTTCTCCATTCAAACTTACCTCCCAATTGACTTGGCCCTCAACCCTACTGTACCTAATAACCTTGCTCTTATTCACATTTACTCTTAACTTTCTTCTTTCACACACTTTACCAAACTCAGTCACCAGCTTCTGCAGTTTCTTACATGAATCAGCCACCAGCGCTGTATCATCAGCGAACAACAACTGACTCACTTCCCAAACTCTCTCATCCACAACAGACTTCATACTTGCCCCTCTTTCCAAAACTCTTGCATTCACCTCCCTAACAACCCCATCCATAAACAAATTAAACAACCATGGAGACATCACACACCCCTGCCACAAACCCACATTCACTGAGAACCAATCACTTTCCTCTCTTCCTACACGTACACATGCCTTACATCCTCGATGAAAACTTTTCACTGCTTCTAACAACTTGCCTCCCACACCATATATTCTTAAAACCTTACACAGAGCATCTCTATCAACTCTATCATATGCCTTCTCCAGATCCATAAATGCTACATACAAATCCATTTGCTTTTCTAAGTATTTCTCACATACATTCTTCAAAGCAAACACCTGATCCACACATCCTCTACCACTTCTGAAACCACACTGCTCTTCCCCAATCTGATGCTCTGTACATGCCTTCACCCTCTCAATCAATACCCTCCCATATAATTTACCAGCAATACTCAACAAACTTATACCTCTGTAATTTGAGCACTCACTCTTATCCCCTTTGCCTTTGTACAATGGCACTATGCAAGCATTCCGCCAATCCTCAGGCACCTGACCATGAATCATACATATACTAAATAACCTTACCAACCAGTCAACAATACAGTCACCCCCTTTTTTAATAAATTCCACTGCAATACCATCCAAACCTGCTGCCTTGCCGGCTTTCATCTTCCGTAAAGCTTTTACTACCTCTTCTCTATTTACCAAATCATTTTCCATAACCCTCTCACTTTGCACACCACCTCAACCAAAACACCGTATATCTGCTACTCTATCATCAAACACATTCAACAAACCTTCAAAATACTCACTCCATCTCCTTCTCACATCACCACTACTTGTTATCACCTCCCCATTAGCCCCCTTCACTGAAGTTCCCATTTGGTCCCTTGTCTTACGCACTTTATTTACCTCCTTCCGGAACATCTTTTTATTCTCCCTAAAACTTAATGATACTCTCTCACCCCAACTCTCATTTGCCCTCTTTTTCACCTCTTGCACCTTCTCTTGACCTCCTGCCTCTTTCTTTTATACCTCTTCCACTCATTTTGCATTTTTTCCCTGCAAAAATCGTCCAAATGCCTCTCTCTTCTCTTTCAGTAATAATCTTACTTCTTCATCCCACCACTCACTACCTTTTCTAATCAACCCACCTCCCACGCTCCTCATGCCACAAGCATCTTTTGCGCAAGCCATCACTGCTTCCCTAAATACATCCCATTCCTCCCCCACTCCCCTTACCTCCTTTGTTCTCACCTTTCCCATTCTGTACTCAGTCTCTCCTGGTACTTAATCATACTTAATTACTGCTTCCCACGTCAGCGAGGTAGCGCCAGGAAACAAGCGAAGGATTGCCCATCCACTCATATATACACATATATACGCATAAATGTCCACACATGCAAATATACATACATATACATTGATATCTTTTATTCATTATACTTAGTTGCTGTCTCCCGCATTTGCAAGGTAGCGCAAGGAAACAGATGAAAGTTTTGTGAGGCCTGGATGTGGAAAGGAAGCCTTGGTTTCAGTGCATTACACATGACAGCTAGAGACTGAGTGTAAATGAATGTGGCCTCTGTTGTCTTTTCCTAGAGCTACCTTGCGCACGCAGGGGGAGGGGGATGCCATTTCATGTGTGGCTGGGTGGCACCGGGAATGGATGAAGGCAGCAAGTATGAATATGTACATGTGTATATATGCATATGTTTGTGTTTTATCCCTGGGGATAGGGGATGAAGAATATTTCCCATGTATTCCCTGCGTGTCGTAGAAGGCGACTAAAAGGGGAGGGAGCAGGAGGCTGGAAATCCTCCCCTCTCGTTTTTTTTTTTTCTTTTAATTTTCCAAAAGAAGGAACAGAGGGGGGCCAGGTGAGGATATTCCACAAAGGCCCAGTCCTCTGTTCTTAACGCTACCTCGCTAATGCGGGAAATGGCGGATAGTTTAAAAGAAAGAAAAAAAAAAAGTTTGTGTATGTATATGTATGTATATCCACCTACATACACATGTATATACATAAACGCCCATACACGCACATATACATACCTATACATTTCAACGTATACATACATATACATATATACACATGTACATACTCATACTTGCTGCCTTTATCCATTCCCTTCACCACACTGCCACACATGAAAAACAGCATCCCCTCTCCCCACATTCATTCACACTCAGTCTCTAGCTGTCATGTGTAATGCACCGAAACCAAGGCTCCCTTTCCACATCCAGGCCTCACAAAACTTTCATCTGTTTCCTTGCGCTAACTTGTGAACGCGGGAGACAGCGACTAAGTAAAATAAATAAAAGATATATAATGTATATGCATGTATATTTGTATGTGTGAGCATTTAAGCATATATATGTGTGTATATGAGTGGATGGGCCATCCTTCGCCTGTTTCCTGGCGCTACCTCGCTGATGCGGGAAACAGCAATTAAGTATATGAAAAATGAATTTATTCACACAGCGATTAAGTATGGTATAGAAAATTAGTTCTGTGGGGCCTGGATGTGGAGAGGGAGCTGTGGTTTCGGTGCATTATTACATGACAGCTAGAGACTGAGTGTAAACAAATGGGGCCTTTGTTGTCCTTTCCTAGCGCTACCTCACACACATAAGGGGGAAGGGGGTTGTTATTTCATGTGTGGCGAGGTGGCGATGGGAATGAATAAAGGCAGACAGTATGAATTATGTACATGTGTATATATATGTATACGTTGAGATGTATAGGTATGTATATTTGCATGTGTGGACGTGTATGTATATAAATGTGTATGTGGGTGGGTTGGGCCATTCTTTTGTCTGTTTCCCTGCACTACCTCGCTAACGCAGGAGACAGCAAAGAAGCAAAATAAATAAATAGATAAAATATTAATTCATTTACACTCAGTCTCTAGCTGTCATGTGTAATGCACTGAAACCACGGCTCCCTTTCCATATCCAGGCCGCACAAAACTTTCCATGGTTTTCCCCAGACGCTTCACATGCCCTGGTTTAATCCATTGACAGCATGTTAACCCCAGTATACCACATCGTTCCATTTCATTCTATTCCTTGCATTCCTTTCACCCTCCTGTATGTTCAGGCTCTGATTGCTCAAATTCTTTTTCACTCCATCCTTCCACCTCCAATTTGGTCTCCCACTTCCTGTTTCCTCCACCTCTGACACATATATCCTCTTAGTAAAGCTTTCCTAACTCATTCTCTCCATGTGACCAAACTATTTCAATACAGCCTCTTCTGCTGTCTCAGCCACACTCTTTTTATTACCACACATCTCTCTTACCCTTCCATTACTTACTCGATCAAAAAACCTCACACCACATACTCTCCTCAAACATCTCATTTCCAACACATCCACCCTCCTCCGCACAACCCTATCTATAGCCCATGCCTCGCAACCATATAACATTGTTGGAACCACTATTCCTTCAAACATACCCATTTTTGCTCTCCGAGAAAACATTCTTGCCTTCCACACATTCTTCAACGCTCCCAGAACCTTTGCCCTCTCCCCCACCCTCTGACTCACTTCCACTTCCATGGTTCCATCCACTGCTAAATCCACTCCCATATATCTAAAACACTTCACTTCCTCCAGTTTTTCTCCATTCATACTTACCTCCAAATTTACTTGTCCCTCAATCCTACTGTACCTAATAACCTTGCTCTTATTCACATTTACTCTCAGCTTTCTTCTTTCAAACACTTTACCAAACTCAGTCACCAACTTCTGCAGTATCTCACTTGAATCAGCCACCAGTGCTGTATCATCAGCAAACAATAACTGACTCACTTCCCAAGCTGAAGAATGTATGTGAGAAATACTTAGAAAAGTAGATGGATTTGTATGTAGCATTTATGAATCTGGAGAAAGCATATGATAGAGTTGATAGAGACACTCTGTGGAAGGTATTAAGAATATATGGTGTGGGAGGTAAGTTGCTAGAAGCAGTGAAAAGTTTTTATCAGGGATGTAAGGCATGTATACAGGTAGGAAGAGAGGAAAGTGATTGCTTCCCAGTGAATGTCGGTTTGTGGCAGGGGTGTGTGATGTCTCCATGGTTGTTTAATTTGTTTATGGATGGGATTGTTAGGGAGGTGAATGCAAGAGTTTTGGAGAGAAGGGCAAGTATACATATACATATCAACATATGTATACATATATATACACATACAAAGACATATACATTATCCCTGGGGATAGGGGATTAAGAATACTTCCCACGTATTCCCTGCGTGTCGTAGAAGGCGACTAAAAGGGGAGGGAGCGGGGGGCTGGAAATCCTCCCCTCTCGTTTTTTTTTTTTAATTTTCCAAAAGAAGGAACAGAGGGGGGCCAGGTGAGGATATTCCAAAAAAGGCCCAGGCCTCTGTTCTTAACGCTACCTCGCTAACGCGGGAAATGGCAAATAGTTTAAAAGAAAGAAACAAAGACATATACATATATACACATGTACATATTCATACTTGCTTGCCTTCATCCATTCTTGGTGCTACCCCGCCCCACAGGAAACAGCATCACTGTCCCCCGCTTCAGCAAGGGAGCGCCAGGAAAACAGACAAATAAGGCCACATTCATTCTCTCAAGCACACTCTTTTTATTACCACACATCTCTCTTACCCTTTCATTACTTACTCAATCAAACCACCTCACACCACATGTTGTCCTCAAACATTTCATTTCCATGACATCCACCATCCTCCGCACAACTCTATCTATAGCCCATGCCTTGCAACCATATAACATTGTTGGAACCACTATTCCTTCAAACATACCCATTTTTGCTTTCCGAGATAACATTCTTGCCTTCCACACATTCTTCAACGCTCCCAGAACCTCACCCCCTCTCCCATCCTCTGACTCACTTCCACTTCCATGATTCCATCCACTACTAAATCCACTCCCAGATATCTAAAACACTTCACTTCCTCCAGTCATTCTCCATTCAACCTTACCTCCCAATTTACTTGACCCTCAACCCTACTGTACCTAATAACCTTGCTCTTATACACATTTACTCTCGGCTTTCTTCTTTCACACACTTTACCAAACTCAGTCACCAACTTCTGCAGTTTCTCACTCGAATCAGCCACAAGCGCTGTATCATCAGCGAACAACAACTGACTCACTTCCCAAGCTTTGAAGAATGTATGTGAGAAATACTTAGAAAAACAGATGGATATGTATGTAGCATTTATGAATCTGGAGAAGGCATATAATTGAGTTGATAGAGATGCTCTGCAAAAGGTATTAAGAGCATATGGTGTGGGATGTAAGTTGCTAGAAGCAGTGAAAAGTTTTTATCAGGGATGTAAGGCATGTGTACAGGTAGGAAGAGAGAAAAGTAATTGGTTCCCAGTGAATGTCGGTTTGCAGCAGGGGTGCGTGATGTCTCCATGGTTGTTTAATTTGTTTATGGATGGGGTTGTTAGGGAGGTGAATGCAAGAGCTTTGGAGAGAAGGGCAAGTATACATATACATATCAACATATATATACATATACATACACATACACAGACATACATATATACACATGTACATATTCATACTTACTTGCCTTCATACATTCTCGGTGCTACCCTGCCCCACAGGAAACAGCATCGCTATCGCCGACTTCAGCGAGGGAGCCCCAGGAAAACAGACAAAAAAGGCCACATTCATTCACAATCAGCCTCTAACTGTCATGTGCAAAAATGCTGTATAAATTTCCTTCAGGCTAGGTGTATAAGGCGTATACAAAACATAAGTGGATTTTGTGTTTAGACTTGGATCCCATCCCCAGTGTATCCCATTATGTATATGCAAATATTCCAATATCCTAAAAAATCCTTAAACCAAAATATTTCTAGTCCCAGGCATTTCGGATAAGGGATAATCGACTTGTACGAGAACAAAATTAGTTATAATTTGATAATCATTATAAAAATTTATGCACTGGACTCAGCAAATCATTCTGTAAGAGAAAAAAATTATTTACTTATACATTATACTATCCCTGGGGATTGGGGAGAAAGAATACTTCCCACACATTCCTCACGTGTCGTAAAGGGCGACTAAAGGGGAAGGGAGCGGAGGGCTGGAAACCCTCCCCTCCTTGTATTCTAACTTTCTAAAAGGAGAAACAGAAGAAGGAGTCACGCAGGGAGTGCTCATCCTCCTCGAAGGCTCAGATTGGGGAGTCTAAATGTGTGTGGATGTAACCAAGATGAGAAAAAAGGAGAGCTAAGTAGTATGTTTCAGGAAAGGAACCTGGATGTTTTGGCTATTAGTGAAACGAAGCTCAAGGGTAAAGGGGAAGAGTGGTTTGGGAATGTCTTGGGAGTAAAGTCAGGGGTTAGTGAGAGGACAAGAGCAAGGGAAGGAGTAGCACTACTCCTGAAAAAGGAGTGGTGGGAGTATGTGATAGTGTAAGAAAGTAAACTCTAGATTGATATGGGTAAAACTGAAAGTGGATGGAGAGAAATGAGTGATTATTGGTGCATATGCACCTGGGCATGAGAAGAAAGATCATGAGAGGCAAGTGTTTTGGAAGCAGATGAGTGAGTGTGTTAGTAGTTTTGATGCAGAAAACCGGGTTATAGTGATGGGTGATTTGAATGCAAAGGTGAGTAATGTGGCAGTTGAGGGAATAACTGGTGTACATGGGGTGTTCAGTGTTGTAAATGGAAATGGTGAAGAGCTTGTAGATTTATATGCTGAAAAAGGACTGGTGATTGGGAATACCTGGTTTAAAAAGAGAGATATACATAAGTATACGTATGTAAGTAGGAGAGATGGCCAGAGAGCGTTATTGGATAACGTGTTAATTGATAGGCGCGTGAAAGAGAGACTTTTGGATGTTAATGTGCTGAGAGGTGCAACTGGAAGGATGTCTGATCATTACCTTGTGGAGGCCGAGGGTGAAGATTTCTAGAGGTTTTCAGAAAAGAAGGAAGAATGTTGGGGTGAAGAGAGTGGTGAGAGTAAGTGAGCTTGGGAAGGAGACTTGTGTGAGGAAGTACCAGGAGAGACTGAGTACAGAATGGAAAAAGGTGAGAACAAAGGAGGTATGGGGAGTGGGGGAGGAATGGGATGTATTTAGGGAAGCAATGATGGCTTGCGCAAAAGATGCTTGTGGCATGAGAAGCATGGGAGGTGGGCAGATTAGAAAGGGTAGTGAGTGGTGGGATGAAGAAGTAAGATTATTATTGAAAGAGAAGAGAGAGGCATTTGGACAATTTTTGCAGGAAAAAAATGCAAATGAGTGGGAGATGTATAAAAGAAAGAGGCAGGAGGTCAAGAGAAAGGTGCAAGAGGTGAAAAAGGGCAAATGAGAGTTGGGGTGAGAGAGTATCATTAAATTTTAGGGAGAATAAAAAGATGGGGATAGCGGAGAAAGAATACTTCCCATGCATTCCTCACATGTCATAGAAGGCGACTAAAGGGGACGGGAGCGGGGGGCTGGAAACTCTCCCCTCCTTGTATTTTAACTTTCTAAAAGTGGAAACAGAAGAAGGAGTCATGTGGGGAGTGCTCATCCTCCTCAAAGGCTCAGATTGGGGTGTCTAAATGTGTGTGGATGTAACCAAGATGAGAAAAAAGGAGAGATAGGTAGTATGTTTGAGGAAAGGAACTTGGATGTTTTGGCTCTGAGTGAAACGAAGCTCAAGGGTAAAGGGGAAGAGTGGTTTGGGAATGTCTTGGGAGTAAAGTCAGGGGTTAGTGAGAGGACAAGAGCAAGGGAAGGAGTAGCTCTACTCCTGAAAAAGGAGTGGTGGGAGTATGTGATGGAGTGTAAGGAAGTAAATTCTAGATTGATATGGGTAAAACTGAAAGTTGATGGAGAGAGATGGGTGATTATTGGTGCATATGCACCTGGGCATGAGAAGAAAGATCATGAGAGGCAAATGTTTTGGGAGCAGCTGAATGAGTGTGTTAGTGGTTTTGATGCACAAGACCGGGTTATATTGATGGGTGATTTGAATGCAAAGGTGAGTAATGTGGCAGTTGAGGGAATAATTGGTATACATGGGGTGTTCAGTGTTGTAAATGGAAATGGTGAAGAGCTTGTAGATTTATGTTGCTAAAAAGGACTGGTGATTGGGAATACCTGGTTTAAAAAGCGAGATATACATAAGTATACGTATGTAAGTAGGGGAGATGGCCAGAAAGCGTTATTGGATTACGTGTTAATTGATAAGCGCACGAGAGAGACTTTTGGATGTTAATGTGCTGAGAGGTGCAACTGGAGGGATGTCTGATCATTACCTTGTGGAGGCGAAGGTGAAGATTTGTATGGGTTTTCAGAAAAGAAGGGAGAATGTTGGGGTGAAGAGAGTGGTGAGAGTAAGTGGGCTTGGGAAGGAGACTTGTGTGAGGAAGTACCAGGAGAGACTGAGTACAGAATGGAAAAAGGTGAGAACAAAGGAGGTAAGGGGAGTGGGGGAGGAATGGGATGTATTTAGGGAAGCAGTGATGGCTTGCGCAAAAGATGCTTGTGGCATAAGAAGCGTGGGAGGTGGGTTGATTAGAAAAGGTAGTGAGTGGTGGGATGAAGAAGTAAGATTATTAGTGAAAGAGAAGAGAGAGGCATTTGGACGATTTTTGCAGGGAAAAATGCAAATGAGTGGGAGATATATAAAAGATAGAGGCAGGAGGTCAAGAGAAAGGTGCAAGAGGTGAAAAAAGAGGGCAAATGAGAGTTGGGGTGAGAGTTTATCATTAAATTTTACAGAGAATAATGTGAGAGTGTATGTGAGAAATACTTAGATAAGCAAATGGATTTGTATGTAGCATTTATGGATCTGGAGAAGGCATATCATAGAGTTGATAGAGATGCTGTGTGGAAGGTACTAAGAATATATGGTGTGGGAGGCAAGTTGTTAGAAGCAGTGAAAAGTTTTTATCGAGGATGTACGGCATGTGTACGTGTAGGAAGAGAGGCAAGTGATTGGTTCTCAGTGAATGTAGGTTTGCAGCAGGGGTGTGTGATGTCTCCATGGTTCTTTAATTTGTTTATGGATGGGGTTGTTAGGGAGGTGAATGCAAGAGTTTTGAAAAGGGGGGCAAGTATGAAGTCTGTTGGGGATGAGAGAGCTTGGGAAGTGATTCAGTTGTTGTTCGCTGATGATACAACGCTGGTGGCTGATTCATGTGAGAAACTTCAGAAGCTGGTGACTGAGTTTGGTAAAGTATGTGAAAGAAGAAAGTTAAGAGTAAATGTGAATAAGAGCAAGGTTATTAGGTACAGTAGGGTTGAAGGTCAAGTCAATTGGGAGGTAAGTTTGAATGGAGAAAAACTGGAGGAAGTAAAGTGTTTTAGATATCTGGGAGTGGATCTGGCAGCGGATGGAACCATGGAAGCGGAAATGAATCATAGGGTGGGGGAGGGGGCAAAAATCCTGGGAGCCTTGAAGAATGTGTGGAAGTCGAGAACATTATCTCGGAAAGCAAAAATGGGTATGTTTGAAGGAATAGTGGTTCCATCAATGTTCTATGGGTGCGAGGCATGGGCTATGGATAGAGTTGTGCGCAGGAGGGTGGATGTGATGGAAATGAGATGTTTGAGGACAATATGTGGTGTGAGGTGGTTTGATCGAGTAAGTAATAATAGGGTAAGAGAGATGTGTGGTAATAAAAAGAGTGTAGTTGAGAGAGCAGAAGAGGGTGTTTTGAAATGGTTTGGTCACATGGGGAGAATGAGTGAGGAAAGATTGACAAAGAGGATATATGTGTCAGAGGTGGAGGGAACGAGGAGAAGTGGGAGACCAAATTGGAGGTGGAAAGATGGAGTGAAAAAAATTTTGCATGATCGGGGCCTGAACATGCAGGAGGGTGAAAGGAGGGCAAGGAATAGAGTGAATTGGATCGATGTGGTATACTGGGGTTGACGTGCTGTTAATAGATTGAATCAGGGCATGTGAAGCGTCTGGAGTAAACCATGGAAAGTTCTGTGGGGCCTGGATGTGGAAAGGGAGCTATGGTTTTGGGCATTATTGCATGACAGCTAGAGACTGAGTGTGAACGAATGGGGCCTTTGTTGTCTTTTCCTAGCGCTGCCTCGCACACATGAGGGGGGGAGGGGGATGGTATTCCATGTGTGGCGAGGTGGCGATGGGAATGAATAAAGGCAGACAGTGTGAATTGTGTGCATGTGTATATATGTATGTGTCTGTGTGTGTATATATATGTGTACATTGAGATGTATGGGTATGTATATTTGCGTGTGTGGACGTGTATGTATATACATGTGTATGGGGTGGGTTGGGCCATTTCTTTCGTCTGTTTCCTTGCGCTACCTCGCAAATGCGGGAGACAGCGACAAAGCAAAATAAAAAAAATAAAAATAAAATAAAAAGATGTTTTGGAATTGCGTAAGACAAGGGAGCAAATGGGAACTTCAGTGAAGGGGGCTAATGGGGAGGTGATAAGTAGTGGTAACGTGAGAAGGAGATGGAGTTAGTATTTTGAATGATTGTTGAATGTGTTTGATGAAAGAGTGGCAGATATACGGTGTTTTGGTCGAGGTGGTGTGCAAAGTGAGAGGGTTAGGGAAAATGATTTGGTAAACAGAGAAGAGGTAGTAGTAAAAGCTTTGCGGTGGATGAAAGCCGGCAAGGCAGCAGGTTTGGATGGTATTGCAGTGGAATTTATATAAAAAAAAGGGGGTGACTGTATTGTTAACTGGTTGGTAAGGTTATTTAATGTATGTATGATTCATGGTGAGGTGCCTGAGTATTGGCGGAATGCTTTCATAGTGCCATTGTAAAAAGGCAAAGGGGATAAGAGTGAGTGCTCAAATTACAGAGGTATAAGTTTGTTGAGTATTCCTGTAAATTATATGGGAGGATATTGATTGAGAGGGTGAAGGCATGTACAGAGCATCAGATTGGGGAAGAGCAGTGTGGTTTCAGATGTGGTAGAGGATGTGGGGATCAGGTGTTTGCTTTGAAGAATGTATGTGAGAAATACTTAGAAAAGCAAATGGATTCGTATGTAGCATTTATGGATCTGGAGAAGGCATATGATAGAGTTGATAGAGATGCTCTGTGGAAGGTATTAAGAATATATGGTGTGGGAGGCAAGTTGTTAGAGCAGTGAAAAGTCTTTATCGAAGATGTAAGGCATGTGTACGTGTAGGAAGAGAGGAAAGTGATTGGTTCTCAGTGAATGTAGGTTTGCGGCTGGGGTGTGTGATGTCTCCATGGTTGTTTAATTTGTTTATGGATGGGGTTGTTAGGGAGGTGAATGCAAGAGTTTTGGAAAGAGGGGCAAGTATGCAGTCTGTTGTGGATGAGAGAGCATGGGAAGTGAGTCAGTTGTTGTTCGCTGATGAAACAGCACTGGTGGCTGATTCATGTGCGAAACTGCAGAAGCTGGTGACTGAGTTTGGTAAAGTGTGTGAAAGAAGAAAATTGAGAGTAAATGTAAATAAGAGCAAGGTTATTAGGTACAGTAGGGTTGAGGGTCAAGTCAATTGGAAGGTGAGTTTGAATGGAGAAAAACTGGAGGAAGTAAAGTGTTTTAGATATCTGGGAGTGGATCTGGCAACGGATGGAACCATGGAAGCGGAAGTGAATCATAGGGTGGGGGAGGGGGCGAAAATAATTCTGGGAGCCTTGAAGAATGTTTGGAAGTCGAGAACATTATCTCGGAAAGGAAAAATGTGTATGTTTGAAGGAATAGTGGTTCCATCAATGTTCTATGGGTGCGAGGCATGGGCTATAGATAGAGCTGTGCAGAGGAGGGTGGATGTGCTGGAAATGAGATGTTTGAGGACAGTATGTGGAGTGAGGTGGTTTGATCGAGTAAGTAATAATAGGGTAAGAGAGATGTGTGGTAATAAAAAGAGTGTAGTTGAGAGAGCAGAAGAGGGTGTTTTGAAATGGTTTGGTCACATGGGGAGAATGAGTGAGGAAAGATTGACAAAGAGGATATATGTGTCAGAGGTGGAGGGAACGAGGAGAAGTGGGAGACCAAATTGGAGGTGGAAAGATGGAGTGAAAAAAATTTTGCGTGATCGGGGCTTGAACATACAGGAGGGTGAAAGGCATGCAAGGAATAGAGTGAACTGGAACAATGTGGTATACCGGGGTTGACGTGCTGTCAATGGATTGAACCAGGGCATGTGAAGTATATGGGGTAAACCGTGGAAAGTTCTGTGGGGCCTGGATGTGGAAAGGGAACTATGGTTTTGGTGCATTATTACATGACAGCTAGAGATTGAGTTTGAACGAATGTGGCCTTTGTTGTCTTTTCCTAGCACTACCTCGCACACATGAGGGGGGAGGGGGTTGTTATTTCATGTGTGGCAGGGTGGCGATGGGAAGGAATAAAGGCCCAACCCACCCCCATACACATGTATATACATACACGTCCACACATGCAAATATACATACCTACACAGCTTTCCATGGTTTACCCCAGACGCTTCACATGCCCTGATTCAATCCACTGACAGCACGTCAACCTCGGTATACCACATCAATCCAATTCACGCTATTCCTTGCCCTCCTTTCACCCTCCTGCATGTTCAGGCCATGATCACACAAAATCTTTTTCACTCCATCTTTTCACCTTCAGTTTGGTCTCCCACTTCTCGTTCCCTCCACCTCCGACACATATATCCTCTTGGTCAATCTTTCCTCACTCATTCTCTCCATGTGTCCAAACTATTTCAAAACACCCTCTTTTGCTCTCTCAACCATGCTCTTTTTATTTCCACACATCTCTCTTACCCTTACGTTACTTACTCGATCAAACCACCTCACACCACACATTGTCCTCAAACATCTCATTTCCAGCACATCCACCCTCCTGCGCACAACTCTATCCATAGCCCACGCCTCGCAACCATACAACATTGTTGGAACCACAATTCCTTCAAACATACCCATTTTTGCTTTCCGAGATAATGTTCTCGACTTCCACACATTCTTCAAGGCTCCCAGGATTTTCGCCCCCTCCCCCACCCTATGATCCACTTCCGCTTCCATGGTTCCATCCGCTGCCAGATCCACTCCCAGATATCTAAAACACTTCACTTCCTCCAGTTTTTCTCCATTCAAACTTACCTCCCAATTGACTTGACCCTCAACCCTACTGTACCTAATAACCTTGCTCTTATTCACATTTACTCTTAACTTTCTTCTTTCACACACTTTACCAAACTCAGTCACCAGCTTCTGCAGTTTCTCACATGAATCAGCCACCCATATACATACGCCCAAATACCTACATATGCATATCAACATATACATACACATAAACAGCCATTTACATATGTATACACATGTGCATATCCATACTTGCTTGCCTTCATCCATTTCTGGCACCAAACCACACCACAGGAAACACCATCAGCACCCTCTGCATCAGGAAGGTAGTGCCAGGAAAACAAACGAAAAAGGCCACATTTATTCGCACTCAGTCTCTAGCTGTCATGTGTAATGCACTGAAACAACTACTCCCTATCTACATCCAGGCCTCACATATCTTTTGGTAGTTTACCCCAGATGTTTCACATGCCCTGGTTCAGTCCATTGACAGCACGTCGACCCCAGTATACCACATCATTCCAATTCACTCTATTCCTTGCACGCCTCTCACCCTTCAGCATGTTCAGGCCCCAATCGTCCAAAATCTTTATCACTCCATCCTTCCACCTCCAATTTGGTCTCCCTCCACCTCTAACACATATATCCTCTTTGTCAGTCCTCCTTCACTCATTCTCTCCATATGTCAAAAAAAGTTCAACACAACCTCTTCTGCTCTCTCGACCACACTCTTTCTATTACCACACATCTCTCTTACCCTTTCATTACTTACTCGATCAAACCACCTCACACCGCATATTGTCTTCAAACATTCAATCTCCAACACATCCACACTCTGTACAAGCCTAATAATAGCCCATGCCTTGCAATCATATAATAATGTTGGAACTACTATTCCTTCAAACATACCCGTTTTTGCTCTGTGAGATAATGTTCTCTCTTTCCACACATTCTTCATTGCTCCCAGAACCTTTGCCCCTCCACCACCCTATGACTCACTTCCACCTCCATGGTTCCAGATATCTAAAATACTTTTCTTCCTCCAATCTTTTTTCCATTGAAACTTACATCTCAATTAAGTTGTGCCTCAACCCTGCTGATCCTAATAACCTTGCTCTTATTCACATTTACTCTCAACTTTCTCTTTTCATACACTTTTCCAAACTCAGTCAAAAACTTCCGCAGTTTCTCACTTGAATCAGCCACCAGTGCTGTATCATTGGCAAACAACAACTGACTCACTTCTCAGGCCCTCTCATACCCAACAGACAGCATACTCGCCCCTCTCTCTAAAATTTGCATTTACCTCCCTAACCACCCCATCAATAAACAAATTAAACAACCATGGGGACATCACACACCCCTGCCGCAGACTAACATTTTGGGAACCAATGACTCGTAAACATGCCTTACACCCATGATAAAAACTTCTCACTGCTTCTAGCACCTTATCTCCCACACCATATACTCTTAAGACCTTCCACAAAGCATCTCTATCAACCCATCATATGCCACCTACAAATCCATCTGTTTTTCTAAGTATTTCTCACACACATTCTTCAAAGCAAACACCTGATTCACACATCCTCTATCACTTCTGATGCCACACTGCTCCTTCCCATTCTGATGCTCTGTACCTGCATTCACCCTCTCAGTCAGTATGATCCCATACAACTTTCCAGGAATACTCAAGAAACGTATGCCTCTGTAGTTTGAACACTCACTTTTATCCCTCTTGCCTTTGCACAATGGTAGTATACATGCATTCTGCCAATCCTTAGGCACTGCAGCATGATCCATACATACAGTGAATATCCTTACCAACCAATCAACATAACAGCCACCCCCTTTCTTAATGAATTCAACTACAATACTATCCAAACCCGGAGCCTTGACAGATTTCATCTTCTGCATGGCTTTCACCACCTCTTCTCTCTTCACCAAACCTCTCTCCGACTCTAACTTTGCATGCCATCCTGACCAAAACACCCTACATCTGCCACTCTATCATCAATCATGTTCAACAAACTTTCAAAATACTCACTCCACTTCCTCCTCACTTCATCACTCCTGTTATTACTTCCCCCCTTGCCCCCTTCACCAATGTTCCCATTTGTTCTCTTATGCACATTATTCATCTCCTTCTAAAACATCTTTTCATTCTTCCTAAAGTTTAATGATACTCTCTCACCCCAACAATCATTTGCCCTATTTCTCAACTCTTGCACTTTCCTCTTAACCTCCTGCAGCTTTTTCTTATACATCTCACAGTCATTTGCATTCCTTCCTTGCAAGTATCATCTAAACGCCTTTCTTTTCTCTTTCACTAGTAACTTTACTTTTTCATTCCACCACTGACAACCCTTTCTAATCTTCCCACCTCCCACCTTTCTCATGCCACATGCATCTCTTGCACATGCTATCATTACTTCCCTAAATACTTCCCATTCCTCACCGACTCCCCTCATGTCATTTGCCCTGACCTTTTGCCATTCTACACTCAAAATATCTTGGTACTTCCTCACACAAATGTCCTTTCCAAGCTCCCTTACTCTCACAACTTTCTCCCCAACACTCTCTCTTCTCTTCTGAAAACCTCTACAAATCTTCACCTTCATCTCCAAAAGATAGTGATCAGACAGCCCACCGGTGCCCCTCTAAACTTAATGACATCCAAAAGTCTCTCTTTTACACACCTATCAATTAAAATGCAATCTAATGATGCCTTTAGACCATCTCTCCTACTCACATACATATATTAGTGTATATCTCTGTATATCGCTGGTGGCTGATTCATGTGAGAAACTGCAGAACCTGGTGACTGAGTTTGGTAAAGTGTGTGAAAGAAGAAAGTTAAGGGTAAATGTGAATAAGAGCAAGGTTATTAGGTACAGTAGGGTTGAGGGTCAAGTCAATTGGGAGGTAAGTTTGAATGGAGAAAAACTGGAGGAAGTAAAGTGTTTTAGATATCTGGGAGTGGATCTGGCAGCGGATGGAACCATGGAAGCGGAAGTGAATCATAGGGTGGGGGAGGGGGCAAAAATCCTGGGAGCCTTGAAGAATGTGTGGAAGTCAAGAACATTATCTCGAAAAGCAAAAATGGCTATGTTTGAAGGAATAGTGGTTCCAACAATGTTGTATGGTTGCGAGGCGTGGGCTATGGATAGAGTTGTGCGCAGGAGGGTGGATGTGCTGGAAATAAGCTGTTTGAGGACAATGTGTGGTGTGAGGTGGTTTGATCGAGTAAGTAATGTAAGGGTAAGAGAGATGTGTGGAAATAAAAAGAGCGTGGTTGAGAAAGCAGAAGAGGATGTTTTGAAATGGTTTGGGCACATGGAGAGAATGAGTGAGGAAAGATTGACCAAGAGGATATATGTGTCGGAGGTGGAGGGAACGAGGAGAAGTGGGAGACCAAATTGGAGGTGGAAAGATGGAGTGAAAAAGATTTTGAGTGATCGGGGCCTGAACATGCAGGAGGGTGAAAGGCGGGCAAGGAATAGAGTGAATTGGACCGATGTGGTATACTGGGGTTGACGTGCTGTCAGTGGATTGAATCAGGTCATTTGAAGCGTTTGGGGTAAACCATGGAAAGTTGTGTGGAGGAATAAGGAAATTAAATCATTACTGAAAGACAGAAGGGAGGTGTATCTGTGGTATTTGCAGGGAAGTGGTGCAAGTGATTGGAAGGAGTACAAGAGGTTAAGAAAAAGGTATGAGAAATAAAAAAGGGCAAATGAAGGATGTGTTGAGAATATTAGTGAACTTTAGAAAAAATATTTTAAAAGGAGGTGAGCAGAACAAGATGGGTGACAGTGAGTAAACAAACTTCTAAGAGGTAACTGGCAAAGAAGAGATGAAAAAGAGTTGGTATGAGTATTTTGAAAGACAGTTGAATTGTTTGGTGATAGGGAGGTGGATGTTCTGAGATAAGGTGTCTTGCAGAGTGAGTCAGAGAATAGTATGATGAAAGAGAAGGGGATTGTGAAATCATTGCACAATATGAAGCATGGCAAAGTAGCTGTAGTGGGATTGTGATTGAGTTTCTCAATAAAGAGGCGTGTAGTGTTGTTGATTGGTTTCACTTCTTCGTTTCACATATGTATGTCCTAAAGTGGGGTTCCTGAGAACTAGCCTTTTATAAATGTAAGGTGGACGAGAGTGAATACATAAATTATAGAGGCAAAAGTCTTTACTGAACTCGGAAAGGTGCAGGAAAAGAATGGTAATTAAGAGGATAGTGGGTTACTTAAAACACGTGACTGAGGAGAGCAGTGTGGCTTCAGGAGTGGTTGAAGATGTGTTGATCAAGTGTTTCATCAGAGAAATTTGTGTTAGGAATACTAGGAGAAAGAGTGAACTCCATGAGACTTTAATGTATCAGGAGAAAGAGTGTAAATTTTATAAATATATAGCCCCCGGATCCCTTCAGTGAGGTCCCTGGAGCTTCTAAGCTGTTTTTATATTTTATTTATTTTGCTTTGTCGCTGTCTTCCGCGTTAGCGAGGTAACACAAGGAAACAGACGAAAGAATGGCCTAACCCACCCACATACACATGTATATACATACTTGTCCACACACGCAAATATACATACCTATACATCTCAACGTATACATATATATACACACACAGACATATACATATATACACATGTACATAATTCATACTCTCTGCCTTTATTCATTCCCATTGCCACCCCGCCACACATGAAATAACAACCCCCTCCCCCCCCTCATGTGTGCGAGGTAGCGCTAGGAAAAGACAACAAAGGCCACATTCGTTCACACTCAGTCTCTAGCTGTCATGTAATAATGCACCAAAACCACAGCTCCCTTTCCACATCCAGGCCCCACAGAACTTTCCATGGTTTACCCCAGATGCTTCACATGCCCTGGTTCAATCCATTGACAGCACGTTGACCCTGGTATACCACATTGTTCCAGTTCACTCTATTCCATGCACGCCATTCACCCTCCTGCATGTTCAGGCCCAGATCACTCAAAATCTTTTTCACTCCATCTTTCCACCTCCAATTTGGTCTCCCACTTCTCCTCGTTCCCTCCACCTCTGACACATATATTCTCTTGGTCAATCTTTCCTCACTCATTCTCTCCATGTAACCAAACCATTTCAAAACACCCTCTTCTGCTCTCTCAACCACACTCTTTTTATTACCACACATCTCTCTTACCCTATTATTACTTACTCGATCAAACCACCTCACACCACATATTGTCCTCAAACATCTCATTTCCAGCACATCCACCCTCCTCCGCACAACTCTATCCATAGCCCACGCCTCGCAACCATATAACATTGCTGGAACCACCTCAACCGAAACACCCTATCATCAAACACATTCAACAAACCTTCAAAATACTCACTCCATCTCCTCACATCACCACTACTTGTTATCACCTCCCCATTTGCCCCCTTCACTGAAGTTCCCATTTGTTCCTTCATCTTACGCACTTGATTTACCTCCTTCCAAAACATCTTTTTATTCTCCCTAAAATTTAATGATACTCTCTCACCCCAACTCTCATTTGCCCTCTTTTTCACCTCTAGCACCTTTCTCTTGACCTCCTGTCTCTTTCTTTTATACATCTCCCACTCATTTGCATTATTTCCCTGCAAAAATCGTCCAAATGCCTCTCTTCTCTTTCACTAATAATCTTACTTCTTCATCCCACCACTCTCTAATCTGCACACCTCCCACGCTTCTCATGCCACAAGCATCTTTTGCGCAAGCCATCACTGCTTCCCTAAATACATCCCATTCCTCACCCACTCCCTTTACGTCCCTTGTTCTCACGTGAGAACCTTTTTCCATCCTGTACCAGTCTCTCCTGGTACTTCCTCACACAAGTCTCCTTCCCAAGCTCACTTACTCTCACCACTCTCTTCACCCCAACATTCTCTCTTCTTTTCTGAAAACCTCTACAAATTTTCACCTTTGCCTCCACAAGATAATGATTAGACATCCCTCCAGTTGCACCTCTCAGCACATTAACATCCAAAAGTCTCTCTTTCGCGTGCCTATAAGTTAACACGTAATCCAATAACGCTCTCTGGTCATCTCTCCTACTTACATACGTATACTTATGTATATCTCTCTTTTTAAACCAGGTGTTCCTAATCACCAGTCCTTTTTCAGCACATAAATCTACAAGCTCTTCACCATTTCCATTTACAACACTGAACACCCCTTGTACACCAATTATTCCCTCAACTGCCACATTACTCACCTTTGCATTCAAATCACCCATCACTATAACCCGGTCTCATACATCAAAACTACTAACACACTCACTCAGCTGCTCCCTAAACACTTGCCTCTCATGATCTTTCTTCTCATACCCAGGTGCATATGCACCCATCTCTCTCTATCCACTTTCAGTTTTACCCATATCAATGTAGAGTTTACTTTCTTTCACTCTGTCACATACTCCCACCACTCCTGTTTCATGAGTAGTGCTACTCCTTCCCTTGCTCTTGTCCTCTCACTAACCCCTGACCTTACTCCCAAGACATTCCCAAACCACTCTTCCCCTTTACCCTTGAGCTTCGTTTCACTCAGAGCCAAAACATCCAGGTTCCTTTCCTCAAACATACTACCTATCTCTCCTTTTTTCTCATCTTGGTTACATCCACACACATTTAGACACCCCAATCTGAGCCTTCGAGGAGGATGAGCATTCCATGCATGACTCCTTCTTCTGTTTCCCCTTTTAGAAAGTTAAAATACAAGGAGGGGAGGGTTTCCAGCCCCCCGCTCCCGTCCCCTTTAGTTGCCTTCTACAACACGTGAGGAATGTGTGGGAAGTATTCTTTCTCCCCTATCCCCAGGGATACTACAAATAATAGCTGGAAAATAGGGGACCCTTTTGGAGTAAGAAATTCCTTGATAAAGTTGTATTCCTTTTCATCCACAGACAATAACATCTAGCTGAAGATGATGTTTCACTCATGGCTTGACCACATGCATGCAGAGTCCGGTAATGCCAGAAAAGCACATGATGAAAATGATGAGAGAGGCCTACTAGATGCTATCAAATATATGACATAATGGATAGTTACCAAATGTAATGTGTGTGTGAGTAGGAAGGGATGAGTTGGAAGATTGGTCTTTATCAAGGATGTGTGATGTCACCATGGTTGCTTACTCCATTTATGGATGAGGTATGAGGAAAGGACATGCAAGGGTTTTGGAGCAAGGGGCAGGTTTGCGATATGCTGAAAGTACCTACCTATGACAAGACATTGCCATGATAGCAGGGCTAGTGGACAGTGCTTACCACATGTTTGTTTGTTATCACAGTCTCTTTCAACCACCACCTCTCTTCTTGTCATATTTTGCTTGTTGTACAATGCTATTTTTCTTGAGGGGAGCATAGAAGATGAATCATTTGCTGTTTGCTGATAACACAGCCCTTATGAACTCTAGAGAAAAATTCCAGAAGCTGATGACAAATTTTGGATAGTGTGTAAAAGGAGAATGTTGAGATTAAATGAGAACAAAATTTAAAGTAATGTGGTGCAGCGGAGGGGTAAGACAAGATGCTTTGATTGTAAGTTTGAATGAAGAAGGACCTAGAGGAGTGCAGTGCTTTAAATGTTTGGGAGTAGATGTGGCAATGGTTAGAACCATAGCACCTGAAGTGACTGATATTATGCATTGGTCGTGAATGCTTTAAGGATCATGAGGAAAGAGATATCAGTATGTGTTCAGTCAGAGATGGGTATGTTTGAAGGTACAGGAGCCCCAACAGTGTTGTGTGGATGAGTCTTGGGCCTTGAATGCTAAAGTAAGGAATAGTGTGGTTGTCAAAGAAGAAATGAGTAAGGGTGATATGAGGTGTGAAGCAGATAAGCATGCATGGAATGAGTGTAAAGAGCATAGTGTTGTAGTAAATGCAGTATGAGAGTGTAAGAGGTAAGATTAGGGTGTGTTAGATTGGTTTGCATGTAAAATGAGGTTGAGTTCATCGACAGCATGTTGCCCCCTGTATACCACTTCACTCCATTTCACTCTATCCTGTGCATGCTTTTCACCCTCCTGAAAGTTTTTAGGCCCTGAACACTCAAAATCTCATTCACTCTATTCCTCCATTTTTAATTTGGTCTTCCTTTCTCCTTTTCCCTTGCACTTCTGACACATATATCCCTTTTGTCAAACTATCCTCACTCATTCTCTCCATATATTCAAATTATTTTAGCACAACCTCTTCAGCATTCTCAGCTTCTCCTTTATTACCACACCCCTCAGTCTTACTCTATCAGTTCTTACTTAATCAACCTTCTTCACACATGTTATTGTCCTCTACCATTTTATTTCCAACATATTAATCCTCTTTTGTGCATTCTCATCTATAGACCACACCTTGCATTCAACACTGTTGGACTTCATACCTATCATCACCCTCTCAGATAGTGACCTGTCTTTCCACTCTCCTCAATACTTCCAGAACCTTTGCCCCATCACCAACCCCATGACTCAGTTTCCATTGTTCCATTTGCTGCCATGTAGGCATCTAAAACACCACTTCCTGCATGTTTTCTCCATTCAGACTCATGCCCCTTTCTCTTTGCAATATTAAACAAAATAATCTCTTTTAATACATTTACTTTCAGCTGTCTTACACACAAGCTCAATCTCAGACACTAACTTCGGCAGTTTCTCAATCAAATCTTCCACAGGCACTGTGTAATCACCAAACAACAATACTATGTATGTCTTTGAAAATACAATAGGCCCTCTTACCTCTAATAGTGTACATACCTGCCCCTCTTTTCAAGACCCCTACATTTACCTCCCTCACCATCCCACCCATAAACAAATTAGATAGCCATGATGACATCACTCATCCCCACCGTAGACCCACCTTAACCTGGAACCTCCTCTCTACCTAGTCACTCACATGCCTTACTTTCTTGGTAAAAGCTCCTCAGTGCTTCTAATCTCTCTCTCTCTCTCTCTCTCTCTCTCTCTCTCTCTCTCTCTCTCTCTCTCTCTCTCTCTCTCTCTAGGAAAGTGAGATGTTATTTTCCTAAGTAAAAACGAAAAAATGCACAAGCTCAAGTTGATATTTTTTTTTTTTTTTTTTATATTTACAACAAGCACCATTCTCGAACATTTTTACTGCCTTTTGACATTCAGTAATTTTTCCTAACCTGGATTATTCCATAACCAAGAATTTTTGGAGACCTGCAAGGTGTCTGGGATATAGTTAGTGTACATCAACCCTAGCTCCTAGGGTTGGGTTAAATGCAAGATCTACTTCCTCCCTCTCCCATGGCATATACCTCACTGAAGATAACTTGTTTTTCTTCACCGTCAGTCTCAACTGGGCCAGACGCTAATTCCCAACACTTTACAAGCAATGACTTATCACTACCTTAGTCTATTTTGGATAGGACACAAGGAAGAATATTTGTCAAGTACAGTACATAATGGAAGTTGCAGTATTGTTTACAACTTACAAAAAGTGGTATATTGGGAAAATCAAACTGCAGGTTAAAGTTCACTAAGCATAATAAGTATCCAAAATCAGGAAAATTTTAAAATCCAGCAACTGCTCAGCCTTAAGATTGCTGGATTTGAGATGTTTGACAATACTCAAACTTATTATGCTTCAGCAGTCTTGATCTAAGTAACTAATTTAGAGTAGATCATTCTGGTTTTGCTCATAGTAATAGATACAAACACAAGGGCAAATATTTTACTTTCAGGCATGATGTTTTTCAGCAGTATTAGAAAAGTAACATGAAATGATTTACCAAGAAGAGTATCTGAAAGCAATACCTTGTATATCTTCAAAAATAGACTGGATGAATACATTCCTTCAAGTCCACAACTGACATTATTTGTGCCTCTGAAGTTAAAGGTATTTACATGCTTTTCTCTTTGGTTACCTAATTGTTTTTCTACTCTTTCTCTACAGTAAGCTCCATATTCCTAATATCTACTGTTCTTACAAACAGTCATAAAAGAACCCAGCAGTCTACTGCTGTTTGTATTCAATTGCTTATGTTACTGCATTATTTGTAAGGAACCAACATAAAGTAATGGTACATTTACATGTTTGTGTAGTATCTCATCAGCTTTATTGATGTCCATGAGCATTTTATATGGAATTAAGAAACTGTTTCAATATGCTTTCCACTCATTGTGTAGCTACACATAATACAGATATGGTTTGCTTATGTGACAAAACTCACACCTCTTAAGCTTTGGGAGTACAGTTGCATGCTGAAGAATTCACTGAAATTATGTTTCTGATGTGAGAACAGACAACAAATTAAACTCAACATTTGCATTGGGGATGGCTACATCCATGGATAAGAGAGCTGCAGTTTAATACTATATTGTCATTTCCATGGTTCATATGTGTCTGTATGATAATTACTGGTGAATAATAATTTCCTCAATTCAATCATTAGAAGTCATTTCTATGCTCTTGCACAGTGTTTCTGTAAAGCATGTGACAACTTTTGATAGTGGATGTTTATTCAAAAATTGAATTCTTCAATTGGGCATATATGAGATATGGAATTTTAAATATGCATTACCAAACTCAATAGATTCTATTGATTTCTGACTGGAAAATTTTGGCATTCACTTTAGTAGTTTGGCTTCTATATAATGTTTCTTATGCTGTCACTTCCTACAACTCATGTTTGCCTGTACAGCAGAATTAATGCTGAATGTAAAACTAATTTCCTTACTTTATTGAAAGAAGTCAGCACAGACTTATAACAAATGTTGTTTGTAATTCATTTATTTTTTTTTTTTATTATACTTTGTCGCTGTCTCCCGCGTTTGCGAGGTAGCGCAAGGAAACAGACGAAAGAAATGGCCCAACCCCCCCCCCCATACACATGTATATACATACGTCCACACACGCAAATATACATACCTACACAGCTTTCCATGGTTTACCCCAGACGCTTCACATGCCTTGATTCAATCCACTGACAGCACGTCAACCCCTGTATACCACATCGCTCCAATTCACTCTATTCCTTGCCCTCCTTTCACCCTCCTGCATGTTCAGGCCCCGATCACACAAAATCCTTTTCACTCCATCTTTCCACCTCCAATTTGGTCTCCCTCTTCTCCTCGTTCCCTCCACCTCCGACACATATATCCTCTTGGTCAATCTTTCCTCACTCATTCTCTCCATGTGCCCAAACCATTTCAAAACACCCTCTTCTGCTCTCTCAACCACGCTCTTTTTATTTCCACACATCTCTCTTACCCTTACGTTACTTACTCGATCAAACCACCTCACACCACACATTGTCCTCAAACATCTCATTTCCAGCACATCCATCCTCCTGCGCACAACTCTATCCATAGCCCACGCCTCGCAACCATACAACATTGTTGGAACCACTATTCCTTCAAACATACCCATTTTTGCTTTCCGAGATAATGTTCTCGACTTCCACACATTTTTCAAGGCTCCCAAAATTTTCGCCCCCTCCCCCACCCTATGATCCACTTCCGCTTCCATGGTTCCATCCTCTGACAGATCCACTCCCAGATATCTAAAACACTTCACTTCCTCCAGTTTTTCTCCATTCAAACTCACCTCCCAATTGACTTGACCCTCAACCCTACTGTACCTAATAACCTTGCTCTTATTCACATTTACTCTTAACTTTCTTCTTCCACACACTTTACCAAACTCCGTCACCAGCTTCTGCAGTTTCTCACATGAATCCGCCACCAGCGCTGTATCATCAGCGAACAACAACTGACTCACTTCCCAAGCTCTCTCATCCCCAACAGACTTCATACTTGCCCCTCTTTCCAAGACTCTTGCATTTACCTCCCTAACAACCCCATCCATAAACAAATTAAACAACCATGGAGACATCACACACCCCTGCCGCAAACCTACATTCACTGAGAACCAATCACCAATTCATATGGTACTGAATAAGTTTTAGGATTGATAATGCCAAAAGTAATCAAGATAATTTATTTCTGCCAAAAAATATACAGTAATCAGCCTATCAGTTATTTACATTTTCAGAAAGAGTAAAATCAGTAAATATCTACATTAGTTTTAATCCAACAGTAGCCTACATTTGCTGTAAAACAAATAAGACATTTTAGTGAAAGCTTAGCGGAAGATGAAAGCCGGCAAGGCAGCAGGTTTGGATGGTATTGCAGTGGAATTTATTAAAAAAGGGGGTGACTGTATTGTTGACTGGTTGGTAAGGTTATTTAATGTATGTATGACTCATGGTGAGGTGCCTGAGGATTGGCGGAATGCGTGCATAGTGCCATTGTACAAAGGCAAAGGGGATAAGAGTGAGTGCTCAAATTACAGAGGTATAAGTTTGTTGAGTATTCCTGGTAAATCATATGGGAGGGTATTGATTGAGAGGGTGAAGGCATGTACAGAGCATCAGATTGGGGAAGAGCAGTGTGGTTTCAGAAGTGGTAGAGGATGTGTAGATCAGGTGTTTGCTTTGAAGAATGTATGTGAGAAATACTTAGAAAAGCAAATGGATTTGTATGTAGCATTTATGGATCTGGAGAAGGCATATGATAGAGTTGATAGAGATGCTCTGTGGAAGGTATTAAGAATATATGGTGTGGGAGGAAAGTTGTTAGAAGCAGTGAAAAGTTTTTATCGAGGATGTAAGGCATGTGTACGTGTAGGAAGAGAGGAAAGTGATTGGTTCTCAGTGAATGTAGGTTTGCGGCAGGGGTGTGTGATGTCTCCATGGTTGTTTAATTTGTTTATGGATGGGGTTGTTAGGGAGGTAAATGCAAGAGTTTTGGAAAGAGGGGCAAGTATGAAGTCTGTTGGGGATGAGAGAGCTTGGGAAGTGTGTCAGTTGTTGTTCGCTGATGATACAGCGCTGGTGGCTGATTCATGTGAGAAACTGCAGAAGCTGGTGACTGAGTTTGGTAAAGTGTGTGGAAGAAGAAAGTTAAGAGTAAATGTGAATAAGAGCAAGGTTATTAGGTACAGTAGGGTTGAGGGTCAAGTCAATTGGGAGGTGAGTTTGAATGGAGAAAAACTGGAGGAAGTGAAGTGTTTTAGATATCTGGGAGTGGATCTGGCAGCGGATGGAACCATGGAAGCGGAAGTGGATCATAGGGTGGGGGAGGGGGCGAAAATTCTGGGGGCCTTGAAGAATGTGTGGAAGTCGAGAACATTATCTCGGAAAGCAAAAATGGGTATGTTTGAAGGAATAGTGGTTCCAACAATGTTGTATGGTTGCGAGGCGTGGGCTATGGATAGAGTTGTGCGCAGGAGGATGGATGTGCTGGAAATGAGATGTTTGAGGACAATGTGTGGTGTGAGGTGGTTTGATCGAGTGAGTAACGTAAGGGTAAGAGAGATGTGTGGAAATAAAAAGAGCGTGGTTGAGAGAGCAGAAGAGGGTGTTTTGAAGTGGTTTGGGCACATGGAGAGAATGAGTGAGGAAAAATTGACCAAGAGGATATATGTGTCGGAGGTGGAGGGAACGAGGAGAAGAGGGAGACCAAATTGGAGGTGGAAAGATGGAGTGAAAAAGATTTTGTGTGATCGGGGCCTGAACATGCAGGAGGGTGAAAGGAGGGCAAGGAATAGAGTGAATTGGAGCGATGTGGTATACCGGGGTTGACGTGCTGTCAGTGGATTGAATCAAGGCATGTGAAGCGTCTGGGGTAAACCATGGAAAGCTGTGTAGGTATGTATATTTGCGTGTGTGGACGTATGTAATACATGTGTATGGGGGGGGGTTGGGCCATTTCTTTCGTCTGTTTCCTTGCACTACCTCGCAAACGCAGGAGACAGCGACAAAAAAAAAAAAAAAAAAAAGATATAAATATGTAGAATTTTGCTGAATGTATTTTTTGTGCATTTCAAAAAAGATCAAGTGTTTCAAGTTCATTATATTTATATTCTTTCAAATCAAGAGAGGATAAGTTATGCCTGTAGTCAACCCTTAATGAATTGTAATTTAACAGCATTCTTATCAGAATTTAAAAATGGGGATCACGTCCATTGATATCAATTTCTTGGGAAATGTATAAAAACTGGGACATATCATATCCTGCAAATGTCAGTTCCTTTCACCCACCTCATTAACTCTTTTACTACACCACACATGAAGTGATGAGCTATAATACTACAGCTCAACACTTCATATGACATTTTATTGGCTTCTGCCATCATTTTCATGTCCTAGCCAATGTTAGCTACCTCTAATTACCTATACGTCACCAGCAGCCTACCACGACAGCTTGGAGAGATATCTCAATATCCCACAGGTCATCAGGGAAAGCACACATTGTAAAATTTCAAGTGATTGCAGGTGATTCTGAATTGTTTTTCATATCACCTTTTCCCACTACTCATTAGCAAGTTATAAAAAGACTGTCCCAGAAACCTTCACTTCACCCTATCTCACTCCAATAGCATGTCAAGCCTTCAACACTTTCTGGTATCACTAAATTTCAACTACATTGCTCATGATATAGCAAGGCTAACGCATCTCCTTCTACCTAGTAACCTTCGCTCAACCCTATTTCACTCCAACAGTACATAGAGCCTTTATCAAAACCTTTTTCACTAAGTATCCATTACATTTCACCTCCATTATCTGTGAGGTGGCAGGGTATGCTGAATCAAATAATTCAGGTGACATAGACATGTCTAGTCCACTTCCCTGTAATTCAGGTGACATAGACATGTCTAGTCCACTTCCCTGTATCTCCCAGTAACCACACTCCATTCCAGAAGCACTTTAAACCCTCAATATTATCTCCTTTCTCAGAGTGAGTTTTCATTAAAAACATCTAAATTATGTGAAAGAATGTGGTATGTGGTTGCTAAGCTGTTTCAGGTTTATTCCATTCATCTCTATGTGTCAAATTGGAAAACATTTTTGTTATGGAAAGCAATGGACTTGTTGCAAGTTGTTCAGGAGGCATAACCCCTAAGCAAGTTGGGATATAAGTATATATAATATGTAACTTAACTGCTTTAGGATTCTAAATAATGTCAACTTAAGATTGATGTTGAATGATAAAGAAACTCGCATTGCTTTATGAACAGTCTTGAAAATATATGCTACTGAGTCATCACTCTTAACTTCTCATACTAAATTTTCTCCAATAGTAATTTGATTTCTGAAAATATACATAAAGCTACAGCTTGGTAAGCTATACATAATGAAGGGTAGAGATATTTGGATGCCCCCTTCAAGCTATGCAGTATACAGTGAACTTTATAATAATGATTCATATAGTTTTACAATTACTAATTCTGAACCTTTTAGTTGCTAGCAAGGAAAAAACTTTCACATTCCTAAAACACTAACATATGATAATGAAATTTTTCTCTGTAAAAGCATATGGTATTGCTTCATCCAGCAAAGCTCTCTTGATTAATGTTATCATTTTTTATCAAATATGAATTTATTTTGGAAAGAGGGACAAGTATGAAGTCTGTTGTGGATGAGGGAGCTTGGGAAGTGAGTCAGTTGTTGTTCGCTGATGATACAGCGCTGGTGGCTGATTCATGTGAGAAACTGCAGAAGCTGGTGACTGAGTTTGGTAAAGTGTGTGAAAGAAGAAAGTTAAGAGTAAATGTGAATAAGAGCAAGGTTATTAGGTACAGTAGGGTTGAGGGTCAAGTCAATTGAGAGGTAAGTTTGAATGGAGAAAAACTGGAGGAAGTAAAGTGTTTTAGATATCTGGGAGTGGATCTGGCAGCAGATGGAACCATGGAAGCAGAGGTGAATCATAGGGTGGGGGAGGGGGCGAAAATCCTGGGAGCCTTGAAGAATGTGTGGAAGTCGAGAACATTATCTCGGCAAGCAAAAATGGCTATGTTTGAAGGAAAAGTGGTTCCAACAATGTTGTATGGTTGCGAGGCGTGGGCTATGGATAGAGTTGTGCGCAGGAGGATGGATGTGCTGGAAATGAGATGTTTGAGGACAATGTGTGGTGTGAGGTGGTTTGATCGAGTAAGTAATGTAAGGGTAAGAGAGATGTGTGGAAATAAAAAGAGCGTGGTTGAGAGAGCAGAAGAGGGTGTTTTGAAATGGTTTGGGCACATGGAGAGAATGAGTGAGGAAAGATTGACCAAGAGGATATATGTGTCAGAGGTGGAGGGAACGAGAAGTGGGAGACCTAATTGGAGGTGGAAAGATGGAGTGAAAAAGATTTTGTGTGATCGGGGCCTGAACATGCAGGAGGGTGAAAGGAGGGCAAGGAATAGAGTAAATTGGATTGATGTGGTATACCGGGGTTGACGTGCTGTCAGTGGATTGAATCAGGGCATGTGAAGCGTCTGGGGTAAACCATGGAAAGTTGTGTGGGGCCTGGATGTGGAAAGGGAGCTGTGATTTCGGGCATTATTGCATGACAGCTAGAGACTGAGTGTGAATGAATGGGGCCTTTGTTATCTTTTCCTAGTGCTACCTCACACACATGAGGGGGGAGGGGGATGGTATTCCATGTGTGGCGAGGTGGCGATGGGAATGAATAAAAGCAGACAGTGTGAATTGTGTGCATGGGTATATATGTATGTGTCTGTGTGTGTATATATATGTGTACATTGAGATGTATAGGTATTTATATTTGTGTGTGTGGACGTGTATGTATATACATTGTGTATGGGGGTGGGTTGGGCCATTTCTTTCATCTGTTTCCTTGCGCTACCTCGCAAATGCGGGAGACAGCGACAATAAATATAAATGAATTTATTTTTATTAAAAAATGCTTTCTGGTTTTGTAGAATTACTTCTGTACAACAACTAAGCTTTGCATCATTAACTCAGCGAGTTCTAAATGTCCCTTCCCCATGGCCAGATCCTGGGATAGTTTTCTTGTTGACCATATGAAATGAATTATTCATATCACTGCTTTTGATGATACAATCTTTCTTTGGAGAAAGTATTATGATTTCACCTTTCTTAACTGTTGTGAGCTCTCCTCATTTACATTTTCTCTTTAACACAGTAGCTACTCATGATGCTGCTTTCATTTTTATTCATCCCAATCATCCTTACACACTAAATCATACACTTCAGACAAAATATTCATAGCTTCTCTCCACCCACTAATCATCTTTTAGTGACTACCATGCTATATTTTTGTCAGTTTTATGCACTATAAAAAGAACTAGAAAGACTCAGTTTAATGCACTATAAAACAGAACTAAAAAGAACTGATCTTCCACAAAATGATTCCACCCACCTCACTATCTCTTGCCCACTTTTATCGAACCATGACAGCATTATTCGGTAATCATCCACTCCATTCTTCATCAAACTGACAGAAATTTAGTTTTCTTTGTAAACCATATCATTTCTCAACTTTCTATAAAGAAAAATTCATTACATATGAGCTGAATAATGACAAAAATTTTCTCTGTTTTCTCCAAACTCTCATACAGTAGGTCATACTATACTGGCAGACACTATTCACACCTCACATGTACAAAAAAAATGATGTCTGCATATTGCTTCTTACATGTACATCATTTGCGATCCACTTGTGCTTATTACTTAAGGAATATTACTTTAGCAGGGGCATCATCAATGTCCTCCATAATAAAATTTTCCATATCAATCAACAGGATAATGAAAGAAAATGGTTTGTTTGTAAAATATATTGAGGGTAAAGTTACCCGAGTACTGAAACTTGCCCGACAATATCTTTTACTTGTTAACTGATTCAGGAAAGATTAGACTGACATGCAACCTGTACATCAAAGATAGCTGGGCATCCCAGTCATAGGTATTGAAAGTAAAACATTATAAATCAGTTATTTTTCAAAATGTTTTGTTGTGCAAGATGCCTTTGACTTTGGACTGCACAAGTCACCATACACAGGAAACTTAATTGTCAAAGCTCAGAGCCTATATTCATATAAAATTACACATCTATCTAATGATCTATTTACTATATACCTTTTCCCTCTATACAGCAGAGTGGCAAAATCTTAAAACAAAAAATCACTGCATGATTGAGCACATTCCAATTATATGTACCCATTTTACTTAAGTCCCTTATGTCCTTTTGCCTAGCACCCATTCTTCCTATATTCATATTTTTCTCACATTACACAAACACAGTCTTCTGTTAATACTTGCACATTCATTTTCTTTATCTTAGCACTCAAATCTTTATGGGCTATTATTCTTTTCTTGTGGTACATGAGATGGCTTAGGCAGCTAAAGGTCCTAAACTTGGCAATCTCATATATATATATATATATATATATATATATATATATATTTTTTTTTTTTTTTTTTCATACTATTCGCTATTTCCCACGATAGCGAGGTAGCGTTAAGAACAGAGGACTGGGCCTTTGAGGGAATATCCTCACCTGGACCTCTTCTCTGTTCCTTCTTTTGGAAAATTAAAAAAAAAAAAAAAAAAAGAGAGGGGAGGATTTCCAGCCCCCCGCTCCCTTCCCTTTTAGTCGCCTTCTACGACACGCAGGGAATACGTGAGAAGTCCTCTTAATTTAAGTACGTTCTTGGTTACTTTTCCCTGGACCCTCTAAATCAGATCTTTTTACTTTTTAGGTGTAGTTTCTGTAGGTAGTAGTTGGTAGGCAACCAATGACCAGGGAGGTATATTACCGGTGCTACCCTCCTGGGTATCGGGTGTGTTAGTGACTACTGCATAATGATTCAACAATTCATTGGTGGTCAAGTTGCACTCCTCTGACCCAGGTAGCTGTCTTTTCTTTCTGCCTCTCCCACGCATGGACTGCTGGTTTTATTTCCACAAACATACAATATCTCATTATCACAAATACACTCGAAAACACTTGTGTTGCACAACTCATTATCACAAGTAACACTCGACAACACTTAAGTCACACAACTCATTCTTCGTAATTAGATTTTCCTTCTGTGAACACTATGCACTAGCCCTGGCTTTTAGCAAAATGGTTGAACTCCCTCAAGGGGATGGGCACAGCAAAAGTCTCCATAACTGGTGAACTTCAGTGCCATTACTTAGCCTTTAGTGCCTCACCCTTAACAGGCCACTGGAGGAGAGCAACTATAGCACAGTGTTTGCAGAGGCTCCTACCTAATGTTCCTACCAACTACTTCTATTAATGTGTCTCCCTAATGTTCCAACCTACTACTGCTACCTACAACTTTTATCTATTGCTTCAACCATTTTGCTAAAATATATATATATATATATATATATATATATATATATATATATATATATATATATTTTTTTTTTTTTTTTCGCTATCTCCCGCATTTGCGAGGTAGCACAAAGAAACAGACGAAAGAAATGGCCCAACCCACCCCCATACACATCTATATACATACACGTCCACACACGCAAATATACATACCTACACAGCTTTCCATGGTTTACCCCAGACGCTTCACATGCCCTGATTCAATCCACTGACAGCACGTCAACCCCGGTATACCACATCGATCCAATTCACTCTATTCCTTGCCCTCCTTTCACCCTCCTGCATGTTCAGGCCCTGATCACACAAAATCTTTTTCACTCCATCTTTCCACCTCCAAATTGGTCTCCCACTTCTCGTTCCATCCACCTCCAAAACATATATCCTCTTGGTCAATCTTTCCTCTCTCATTCTCTCCATGTCCCCAAACCATTTCAAAACACCCTCCTCTGCTCTCTCAACCACGCTCTTTTTATTTCCACACATCTCTCTTACCCTTACGTTACTTACTCGATCAAACCACCTCACACCACATATTGTCCTCAAACATCTCATTTCCAGCACATCCATCCTCCTGCGCACAACTCTATCCATAGTCCACGCCTCGCAACCATACAACATTGTTGGAACCACTATTCCTTCAAACATACCCATTTTTGCTCTCTGAGATAATGTTCTCGACTTCCACACATTCTTCAAGGCTCCCAGAATTTTCGCCCCCTCCCCCACCCTATGATCCACTTCCGCTTCCATGGTTCCATCCGCTGCCAGATCCACTCCCAGATATCTAAAACACTTCACTTCCTCCAGTTTTTCTCCATTCAAACTCACCTCCCAATTGACTTGACCCTCAACCCTACTGTACCTAATAACCTTGCTCTTATTCACATTTACTCTTAACTTTCTTCTTTCACACACTTTACCAAACTCAGTCACCAGCTTCTGTAGTTTCTCACATGAATCAGCCACCAGCGCTGTATCATCAGCGAACAACAACTGACTCACTTCCCAAGCTCTCTCATCCCCAACAGACTTCATACTTGCCCCTCTTTCCAAAACTCTTGCATTCACCTCCCTAACAACCCCATCCATAAACAAATTAAACAACCATGGAGACATCACACACCCCTGCCGCAAACCTACATATATATATATTTTTTTTTTTCTTTGTCGCTGTCTCCCGCGTTTGCGAGGTAGCGCAAGGAAACAGACGAAAGAAATGGCCCAACCCACCCCCATACACATGTATATACATACGTCCACACACGCAAATATACATACCTACACAGCTTTCCATGGTTTACCCCAGACGCTTCACATGCCCTGATTCAATCCACTGACAGAACGTCAACCCCGGTATACCACATCGCTCCAACTCACTCTATTCCTTGCCCTCCTTTCACCCTCCTTTATGTTCAGGCCATGATCACTCAAAATCTTTTTCACCCCATCCTTCCACCTCCAATTTGGTCTCCCACTTCTCCTTGTTCCCTCCTAGGGTTATAAAATAAAATATTAATAAAAATTGTATATGCTGAAATGACCCAACCTGTAACAAACAACTGCCCTCCAAGTCCAATTCTACATCTCATTTCACATGACATTCTAACTATTCGTATCACTGATGCCCGTTCCCTTTAGGAACTCGTTCAAGGGGTTGGCCACGGCAAAAGTCTTCATAACTGTTAAACTCCAGTGCTGCTTCTTAGCTTTAGTGCCTCACCCTTGACAGGCCATGGGTAGAGGGCAACTCTAGTGCAGTGTTTTTCGAGATTCCTACCTAAGATTCAACCAACTCCTTCTTCCTAATGGGTCTACCTAATGTTTCAACCTAATACTTCAACCTTATGCTCCCAGTTAATGCTTTTACTTTCTACTTCTACCTAATGCCCCAGTCTAATATTTCTAACTAATGCTCCTGTCTAGTGTTTACACCATACATTCTATCTATTACTCCTACCATTTTGCCAAAAGGCAGGGAATGTGCACTCAACACAGGAAAATCTAATTACAAAGAATGAGGTGTGTGACAAGGAGATTGTAAGTTTGTGGACAGAATACCAGCATTGAATGAAGCAGAAAGAAATGACAACTGCTTAGATCAAAGGAGTGCAACTTGGCAACCACTGAGGTGCTGGCTCACTATGCAGCCATAATTAAACCTTATAATAAACATTAATCCTCATGTGGATGATCCTCAGAAAGAAACAATGGGAAGCATCACTAGATTTGAACCACACATCCAAGTCTTAGTGAAGGGACACACATACCCAGAACACTTGAGCAGTGGCTCTACAGTTCCACAAATTAAATACTACCAGTATTGCACTTTCCTTTCACATAATGTACAATAAAGGAGCAAATCTGTATATTCATTTGTCCCTACCTATATATACTGTTCACTGTCACGTAGAATACAGACTGATACAGAAAAAGTCTACATCGTTTGGTCCCAGTAAAGCATAACTACAAACCCAAATATCTAACTAAGATTCAACACCAAAGCTCTGATAAAATGAAAGATTTTGATTTAAGTTTAGCAAACTTATACATGAAGGGGAAAGGTTGTCTTTTCTATTTCAAAAGTTAATGCAATAGCAGTACATTACTTGATAAAGAAAACTAGTGAATGTCAAACAGTTAATGTGAGTGCACACTTCAGTGAGGATTACCAAAACCACAGCCCTCTATCCTCAATCAGGTTCCATGGACTTTCCTGTGATTACCCCCAGCTGTTTTATCTATTTTCATAGACACCGTACAACTGGGAGGCGCACTCACAATTAATTCAAACCACTCACCCACATCATCACTTACTTTAACAAATTCATTATTCCAGTCATACAACCTTTTAATAGCATTCAAAAATCATTTCAAGTCAAAACTTCCCAAAGTGCTCTCCTATTCAATTTAATATCATTGTAAGCATTTTAAACCAATAAATCCTAAACAAAATACTTTCTCCTAAACTCCCCTAATTACTTGTCTAACTTCAAAAATTTGGTTGACACACCTTTTCCCCTTCCTAATTATTTACTGGTGAAAAAAGATGGTTGGGTGGTGCTGACATCAGTTAGTGTGATACAGGCCTAAATAAGATGACTGCAGAATGGCAGCTCACAGGTGAGTAGCGTCTGTTCCTGTTCAGAATTTTCAGCACAGCCTTCACTATATAAACCTACATATATATTTATATATATTTATCTATTTATTGTACTTTGTCGCTGTCTCCCATGTCAGCGAGGTAGCGCAAGGAAACAGACGAAAGAATGGCCCAACCCACCCACATACACATGTATATACATACACGTCCACACGCACATATACATACCTATACATTTCAACGTATACATATATATACACACACAGACATATACACATATACACATGTACATAATTCATACTTGCTGCCGTTATTCATTCCTGTCGCCATCCCGCCACACATGAAATTACAACCACATCCCCTGCATGTGTGCGAGGTAGCGCTAGGAAAGGACAACAAAGGCCACATTCATTCACACTCAGTCTCTAGCTGTCATGTATAATGCACCGAAACCACAGCTCCCTTTCCACATCCAGGCCCCACACAGCTTTCTATGGTTTACCCCAGGCGCTTCACATGCCCTGGTTTAATTCATTGACAGCACGTCGACCCTGGTATACCACATCATTCCAATTCACTCAATTCCTTGCACGCCTTTCACCCTCCTGCATGTTCAGGCCCCAATCGCTCAAAATCTTTTTCACTCCATCTTTCCACCTCCAATTTGGTCTCCCACTTCTCCTCCTTCCCTCCACCTCTGACACATATATCCTCTTGGTCAATCTTTCCTCACTCATTCTCTCCATGTAACCAAACCATTTCAAAACACCCTCTTCTGCTCTTTCAACCACACTTTATATTACCACACATTTCTCTTACCCTTTCATTACTTACTCGATCAAACGACCTCACACCACATATTGTCCTCAAACATCTCATTTCCAACACATCCACCCTCCTCCGCACAACTCTATCTATAGCCCACGCCTCACAACCATATAACAATTTTGCTTTCCGGGATAATGTTCTTGCCTTCCACACATTTTTCAACACTCCCAGAACTTTTGCCCCCTACCCCACCCTGTGACTCACTTCCACTTCCATGGTTCCATCCGCTGCTAAATCCACTTCCAGATATCTAAAACACTTCACTTCCTCCAGTTTTTCTCCATTCAAACTTACCTCCCAATTGACTTGTCCCTCAACCCGACTGTACCTAATAACCTTGCTCTTATTCACATTTACTCTCAGCTTTCTTCTTTCACACACTTTACCACACTCAGTCACCAACCTCTGCAGTTTCTCACCAGAATCAGGTGCCAGCACTGTATCATCAGCAAACAACAACTGACTCACTTCCCAAGCTCTCTCATCCACAAAAGACTGCATACTTGCCCCTCTCTCCAAAACTCTTACATTCACCTCCCTAAGAACCCCATCCATAAACAAATTAAACAACCATGGAGACATTACGCACCACTGCCGCAAACCTACATTCACTGAGAACCACTCACTTTCCTCTCTTCCCACTCACACACAAGATAAAACTTTTCCCTGCTTCTAACAACTTGCCTCCCACACCAAATATTCTTAATACCTTCCACAGAGCATCTCTATCAACTCATCTATATATATATATCCCTGGAGATAGGGAAGAAAGAATACTTCCCACGCATTCCTCACTAGAAGGTGACTAAAGGGGGTGGGAACGGGGGGCTGGAAACCCTCCCCTCCTTCTATTTTAACTTTCTAAAAGGGGAAACAGAAGAAGTCATGCGGGCAGTGCTCATCCTCCTTGAAGACTCAGACTGGGGTGTCTTAATGTGTGTGGATGTAACCAAGATGAGAGAAAAGGAGAGATGGGTAGTATGTTTGAGGAAAGGAACCTGGATGTTTTGGCTCTGAGTGAAACGAAAGTCAAGAGAATGTTTTGGGAGTAAAATCAGGGGCTGGTGAGAGGACAAGAGCAAGGGAAGGAGTAGCACTACTCCTGAAACAGGAGTGGTGGGAGTATGTGATAGAGTGTAAGAAATTAAACTCAAAACTGATATGGGTAAAACTGAAAGTGGATGGAGAGAGATGGGTGATTATTGCTACTTATGCACTTGGTCATGAGAAGAAAGATCATGAGAGGCAAGTGTTTTGGGAGCAGCTGAGGGAGTGTGTTAGTAGTTTTGATGCATGAGACTGGGTTATAGTGATGGGTGATTTGAATGCAAAGGTGAGTAATATAGCAGTTGAGGGAATAATTGATATACATGGGGTGTTCAGTGTTGTAAATGGAAATGGTGAAGAGCTTGTAGATTTGTGTGCTGAAAAAGGACTGGTGATTGGGAATACCTGATTTAAAAAGAGATATATACATAAGTATACTTATGTAAGTAGGACAGATGGCCAGAGAGTGTTATTGGATTACATGTTAATTGGTAGGTGCATGAAAGTGATACTTTTGGATGTTAATGTGCTGAGAGGTGCAACTGGAGGGATGTCTGATCATTATCTTGTGGAGGTGAAGGTGAAGATTTGTAGAGGTTTAGGTTTTCAGAAAAGAAGAGAGAATATTGGGGTGAAGAGAGTGGTGAGAGTAAGTGAGCTTGGGAAGGTGACTTGTGTGAGGGTGTACCAGGAGAGACTAAGTGCAGAATGGAAAAAGGTGGGAGCAAAGGACATAAGGGGAGTTGGGGAGGAATGGGATGTATTTAGGGAAGCAGTGATGGCTTGTGCAAGGGATGTTTGTGGCATGAGAAGCGTGGGAGGTGGGTAGATTAGAAAGGGTAGTAAGTGGTGGGATGAAGATTATTAGTAAAAGAGAAGAGACTGGCATTTGGACAATTTTTGCAGGGAAATAGTGCAAATGACTGGGATATGTATAAAAGAAAGATGCAAGAGGTCAAGAGGAAGATGCAAGAGGTGAAAAAGAGGGCAAATGAGAGTTGGGGTGAGAGAGTATCATTAAATTTTAGGGAGAATGAAAAGATCTTTTGGAAGGAGGTAAATAAAGTGCATAAGACAAGAAAACAAATGGGAACATCGGTGAATGGGGCTAAAGGGGAGGTAATAACAAGTAGTGGTGATGTGAGAAGGAGATGGAGTGAATATTTTGAAGGTTTGTTGAATGTGTTAGATGATAGAGTGGTAGATATAGGATGTTTTGGTTGAGGTGTTGTGCAAAGTGAGAGGGTTAGGGAGAATGATTTGGTAAACAGAGAAGAGGTAGTAAAAGCTTTGGGGTAGATGAAAGCTGGCAAGGCAGCAGGTTTGGATGGTACTGATGTGGAATTTATTAAAAAGGGGTTGACTGTGTTGTTGACTGGTTGGTAAGGATATTTAATGTATGTATGACTCATGGTGAGGTGCCTGAGGATTGGCGGAATGCATGCATAGTGCCATTGTGCAAAGAGGATAAAGGTGAGTGTTCAAATTTCAGAGGTATCAGTTTGTTGCGTATTCCTGGGAAATTATATGGTAGGGTATTGATTGAGAGGGTGAAAGCATGTACAGAGCATTAGATTGGGGAAGAGCAGTGTGGTTTCAGAAGTGGTAGAGGATGTGTGGATTATGTGTTTGCTTTGAAGAATATGTGTGAAAAATAATTTGAAAAGGAAATAGATTTGTATGTAGCATTTATGGATCTGGAGAAGGCATATGATAGAGTTAATAGAGATGCTCTGTGGAAGGTACTGAGAATATATGGTGTGGGAGGCAAGTTGTTAGAAGCAGTGAAAAGTTTTTATCAAGGATGTAAGGCATGTGTACGAGTAGGAAGAGAGGAAAGTGATTGGTTCTCAGTGAATGTCGTTTTGCAGCAAGGGTGCATGATGTTTCCATGGTTGTTTAAGTTGATTATGGATGGGGTTGTTAGGAAGGTGAATGCAAGAGTTTTGTAGAGAGGGGCAAGTATGCAGTCTGTTGTGGATGAGAGGGCTTGGGAAGTGAGTCAATTGTTGTTCGCTGATGATACAGTGCTGGTGGCTGATTCGGGTGAGAAACTGCAGAAGCTGGTGACTGAGTTTGGTAAAGTGTGTGAAAGAAGAAAGCTGAGAGTAAATGTCAATAAGAGCAAGGTTATTAGGTACAGTATGGTTGAGGGTCAAGTCAATTGGGATGTAAGTTTGAATGGAGAAAAACTGAAGGAAGTGAAGTGTTTTATATATCTGGGAGTGGATTTGACAGCGGATGGAACCATCGAAGCTGAAGTGAGTCATAGGGTGGGGGAGGGGGCAAAATTTCTGGGAGTGTTGAAAAATGTGTGGAAGGCGAGAACATTATCTTGGAAAGCAAAAATGGTATGTTTGAAGGAATAGTGGTTCCAACAATATTATATGGTTGTGAGGCATGGGCTATAGATAGAGTTGTGCAGAGGAGGGTGGATGTGTTGGAAATGAGATGTTTGAGGACAATATGTGGTGTGAGGTCGTTTGATCGAGTAAGTAATGAAAGGGTAAGAGAGATGTGTGGTAATATAAAGAGTGTGGTTGAGAGAGCAGAAGAGAGTGTTTTGAAATGGTTTGATCACATGGAGAGAATGAGTGAGGAAAGATTGACAAAGAGGATATATGTGGCAGAGGTGGAGGGAACGAGGAGAAGTGGGAGACCAAATTGGAGGTGGAAAGATGGAGTGAAAAAGATTTTGAGCGAATGGTGCCTGAACATGCAGGAGTGAAAGGCATGCAAAGAGTAAAGTGAATTGGAACGATGTGGTATACCGGGGTGGACATGCTATCAGTGGATTGAACCAGGGCATGTGAAGCGTCTGGGGTAAACAATGGAAAGTTTTGTAGGGCCTGGATGTGGAAAGGGAGCTGTGGTTTCGGTGCATTATACATGACAGCTACAGACTGAGTGTAAACAAATGTGGCCTTTGTTGTCTTTTCCTAGAGCTACCTCGTGTGCATGCAGGGGGAAGGGGGTTATCATTTCATGTGTGTGTGTGTGTGGGGGGGGGGGCGACGGGAATTAATAAAGGCAGCAAGTATGAATTATGTACATGTGTATGTATGTATGTATATGTCTGTGTATGTATATTTTTTTTTCTTTCGTACTATTCGCCATTTCCCACGTCAGCGAGGTAGCGTTAAGAACAGAGGACTGGGCCTTTGAGGGAATATCCTCACCTGACGCCCTTCTCTGTTCCTTCTTTTTTGAAAATTGAAAAAAACGAGAGGGGAGGATTTCCAGTCACCCGCTCCCTCCCCTTTTAGTCGCCTTCTACGACACGCAGGGAATACGTGGGAAGTATTCTTTCTCCCCTATCCCCAGGGATGTATGTATATATATATATATATATATATATATATATATATATATATATATATATATATTTTTTTTTTATTATACTTTGTCGCTGTCTCTCCTTGCACAAGGAAACAGACGAGAAATGACCCAACCCACCCCCATACACATGTATATACATACGTCCACACACGCAAATATACATACCTACACAGCTTTCCATGGTTTACCCCAGACGCCCCACACGCCCTGATTCAACCCACCGACAGCACGTCAACCGCGGTACACCACATCGATCCAATTCACTCCACTCCCTGCCCGCCTTTCACCCTCCTGCATGTTTAGGCCCCGATCACACAAAATTCCCTTCACTCCATCTTTCCACCCCCAATCCGGCCCCCCACCTCTCCTCATTCCCTCCACCTCCGACACACACATCCTCCCGGTCAATCTTTCCTCACTCACCCTCTCCACGCACCCAAACCACTTCAAAACACCCACCTCTGCTCCCTCAACCATGCTCCTTTTATTTCCACACACCTCTCCCACCCTCACGTTACCCACTCGATCAAACCACCTCACACCACACACTGTCCCCAAACACCTCACTTCCAGCACATCCATCCTCCTGCGCACAACTCCATCCATAGCCCACGCCTCACAACCATACAACATTGTTGGAACCACTATTCCTTCAAACATACCCATATATATATATATTATATTTATATTTTATTATACTTTGTCGCTGTCTCCCACGTTTGCGAGGTAGCGCAAGGAAACAGACGAAAGAAATGGCCCAACCCTCCCCCCCATACACATGTATATACATACGTCCACACACGCAAATATACATACCTACACAGCTTTCCATGGTTTACCCCAGATGCTTCACATGCCTTGATTCAATCCACTGACAGCACATCAACCCCGGTATACCACATCGCTCCAATTCACTCTATTCCTTGCCCTCCTTTCACCCTCCTGCATGTTCAGGCCCCGATCACACAAAATCTTTTTCACTCCATCTTTCCACCTCCAATTTCGTCTCCCTCTTCTCCTCGTTCCCTCCACCTCTGACACATATATCCTCTTGGTCAATCTTTCTTCACTCATTCTCTCCATGTGCCCAAACCACTTCAAAACACCCTCTTCTGCTCTCTCAACCACGCTCTTTTTATTTCCACACATCTCTCTTACCCTTACGTTACTCACTCGATCAAACCACCTCACACCACACATTGTCCTCAAACATCTCATTTCCAGCACATCCATCCTCCTGCGCACAACTCTATCCATAGCCCACGCCTCGCAACCATACAACATTGTTGGAACCACTATTCCTTCAAACATACCCATTTTTGCTTTCCGAGATAATGTTCTCGACTTCCACACATTCTTCAAGGCCCCCTGAATTTTCGCCCCCTCCCCCACCCTATGATCCACTTCCGCTTCCATGGTTCCATCCGCTGCCAGATCCACTCCCAGATATCTAAAACACTTCACTTCCTCCAGTTTTTCTCCATTCAAACTCACCTCCCAATTGACTTGACCCTCAACCCTACTGTACCTAATAACCTTGCTCTTATTCACATTTACTCTTAACTTTCTTCTTCCACACACTTTAACAAACTCAGTCACCAGCTTCTGCAGTTTCTCACATGAATCAGCCACCACCGCTGTATCATCAGCGAACAACAACTGACTCACTTCCCAAGCTCTCTCATCCCCAACAGACTTCATACTTGCCCCTCTTTCCAAAACTCTTGCATTTACCTCCCTAACAACCCCATCCATAAACAAATTAAACAACCATGGAGACATCACACACCCCTGCCGCAAACCTACATTCACTGGAAACCAATCACTTTCCTCTCTTCCTACACGTACACATGCCTTACATCCTCGATAAAAACTTTTCACTGCTTCTAACAACTTTCCTCCCACACCATATATTCTTAATACCTTCCACAGAGCATCTATATCAACTCTATCATATGCCTTCTCCAGATCCATAAATGCTACATACAAATCCACTTGCTTTTCTAAGTATTTCTCACATACATTCTTCAAAGCAAACACCTGATATATATATATATATATCTTCACCTTAGCCTCCACAAGATAATGATCAGACATCCCTCCAGTTGCACCTCTCTGCACATTAACATCCAAAAGTCTCTCTCGCGCTCCTGTCAATTAACACGTAATCCAATAACGCTCTCTGGCCATCTCTCCTACTTACATACGTATACTTATGTATATCTCGCTTTTTAAACCAGGTATTCCCAATCACCAGTCCTTTTTCAGCACATAAATCTACAAGCTCTTCACCATTTCCATTTACAACACTGAACACCCCATGTATACCAATTATTCCCTCAACTGTTACATTACTCACCTTTGCATTCAAATCACCCATCACTATAACCCGGTCTCATGCATCAAAACCACTAACACACTCATTCAGCTGCTCCCAAAACACTTGCCTCTTATGATCTTTCTTCTCATGCCCAGGTGCATATGCACCAATAATCACCCATCTCTCTCCGTCAACTTTCAGTTTTACCCATATTTATCGAGAATTTACTTTCTTACATTCTATCACATACTCCCACAACTCCTGTTTCAGGAGTACTGCTACTCCTTCCCTTGCTCTTGTCCTCTCACTAACCCCTGACTTTACTCCCAAGACATTTCCAAACCACTCTTCCCCTTTACCCTTGAGCTTCGTTTCACTCAGAGCCAAAACATCCAGGTTCCTTTCCTCAAACATACTACCTATCTCTCCTTTTTTCACATCTTGGTTACATCCACACACATTTAGACACCCCAGTCTGAGCCTTCGAGGAGGATGAGCACTCCCCGCGTGACTCCTTCTTCTGTTTCCCATTTTAGAAAGTTAAAAAATACAAGGAGGGGAGGATTTCTGGCCCCCCGCTCCCGTCCCCTCTAGTCGCCTTCTACAACACGCGAGGAATGCATGGGAAGTATTCTTTCACCCCTATCCCCAGGGATAATATACATATATATACACATACACATACATACGCACATATACACACACACACACATATACATATATATACATAAGAAAAATGTAACAAACAATTTAGAAAACTGAAACTTCTAGCTTGAAATGAAATGAAAAAATGAATGTCACATAATGGTTCAACCTCTGGCTATGGAATAGGGAAATGTATGATTTATTTACACAAACGTCAATAGCAGTTCTCATCAATTTAACCACTGTATCAATAAGCTTCAACGTCTAAGCTACATTTTTTCCAATTTCACTATTTTCTTGTCAAAACACCATGTATGAAAACTATCACTCCAGTAACACAACTATAAACATTTACTTCCCCTTTAAAAAAGTTCTGGGGAAGTCTGTCTCGATACACTGCGGGACACTCTACCACCTGGCGAGGTTTGTGTTGCAATGGTTCTTGATTCACAAACGTAGTAGCATCAAATGTTTTCGCCCTGAAGCTTAGCCACGGCATTGGGATCCTGTGGGACCACAGTGTTGGGATCCCTTACTTGCTGGAAGGCTTGAATGTGTCATCACAGAAAGTTGCCATCTTGATATCCTTGGATGACAATCCACCACAGTCATGAGTTGACCAAGTGACTTCTACCTTGTTATATACATTAAACCATTCTGGGTGGTGGTCAAGTTTCTCACTTGCCAGTGCAACACGGCTCATCCAGCCCCATGCCTCATTGAAGTTCTTGAAGAGGAAAGTTTTCTTAAGTGCATCATGACCATCCACCATTGTCCAATTAGCATCAAGCAAAGGCTTCAAGGTGGATTCACGTTCACCTGCTGTAAGTTTTTGTGACTCCAACAGTCCCAGTGCGAGGTAGCACAAGGAAACAGACGAAAGAAATGGCCCAACCCACCCCCATACACATGTATATACATACGTCCACACACGCAAATATACATACCCACACAGCTTTCCATGGTTCACCCCAGACGCTTCACATGCCCTGATTCAATCCACTGACAGCACGTCAACCCCGGTATACCACATCGATCCAATTCACTCTATTCCTTGCCCTCCTTTCACGTGAACCTCCTGCATGTTCAGGCCCCGATCACACAAAATCTTTTTCACTCCATCTTTCCACCTCCAATTTCGTCTCCCACTTCTCCTCGTTCCCTCCACCTCCGACACATATATCCTCTTGGTCAATCTTTCCTTACTCATTCTCTCCATGTGCCCAAACCATTTCAAAACACCCTCTTCTGCTCTCTCAACCACGCTCTTTTTATTTCCACACATCTCTCTTACCCTTACGTTACTTACTCAATCAAACCACCTCACACCACACTTTGTCCTCAAACATCTCATTTCCAGCACATCCATCCTCCTGCGCACAACTCTATCCATAGCCCACGCCTCGCAACCATACAACATTGTTGGAACCACTATTCCTTCAAACATACCCATTTTTGCTTTCCGAGATAATGTTCTCGACTTCCACAAATTCTTCAAGGCTCCCAGGATTTTCGCCCCCTCCCCCACCCTATGATCTACTTCCGCTTCCATACTTAACCACCGTCTCCTGTATTAGCAAGGAAACAGATGAGGAATGGCCCAACCCACCCACATACACACCCACACGCACATATACATATCCATACTTGCTGCCTTCATCCATTCTCGTCGCCACCCTGCTCACATGAAATACCATCCCCCCGTCTCTAGCTGTCATGTGTAATACACCAAAACCACAGCTCCCTTTCCACATCCAGGCCCCGCAGTCCTTTCCATGGTTTACCCCAGACACTTCACATGCCCTAGTTCAATCCATTGATAGCACGTCTACCCTGGTGTACCTCATCTTTCCAACTCACGCTATTCCTTGCACACCTTTCACCCTCCTGTATGTTCAGGCCTCGATCCCTCAAAATCCTTTTCACTCCTTCCTTCCACTTACAATTTGGTCTCCTGCTTCTCCTTGTTCCCTCCACCTCTGACAAATATATCCTCTTTGTCAATCTTTCCTCACTCATTTGTCCAAACCATTTCAACACACCCTCTTCTGTTCTCTCAACCACACACTTTATATTACTACCCATCACTCTTACCCTTTCATTACTTACTCGATCACACCTCCTCTCTCACACACACACACATAGAAATATATATTTATTTATTTTATTTATTATACTTTGTCGCTGTCTCCCGCATTTGCGAGGTAGCGCAAGGAAACAGACGAAAGAAATGGCCCAACCTCCCCCATACACATGTATATACATACGTCCACACATGCAAATATACATACCTACACAGCTTTCCATGGTTTACCCCAGACGCTTCACATGCCTTGATTCAATCCACTGACAGCACGTCAACCCCGGTATACCACATCGCTCCAATTCACTCTATTCCTTGCCCTCCTTTCACCCTCCTGCATGTTCAGGCCCCGATCACACAAAATCTTTTTCACTCTATCTTTCCACCTCCAATTTGGTCTCCCTCTTCTCCTCGTTCCCTCCACCTCCGACACATATATCCTCTTGGTCAATCTTTCCTCACTCATTCTCTCCATGTGCCCAAACCACTTCAAAACACCCTCTTCTGCTCTCTCAACCACGCTCTTTTTATTTCCACACATCTCTCTTACCCTTACGTTACTCACTCGATCAAACCACCTCACACCACACATTGTCCTCAAACATCTCATTTCCAGCACATCCATCCTCCTGCGCACAACTCTATCCATAGTGGTTTGGGAATGTCTTGGGAGTAAAGTCAGGGGTTAGTGAGAGGACAAGAGCAAGGGAAGGAGTAGCAGTACTCCTGAAACAGGAGTTGTGGAAGTATGTGATAGAATGTAAGAAAGTAAATTCTTGATTAATATGGGTAAAACTGAAAGTTGATGGAGAGAGATGGGTGATTATTGGTGCATATGCACCTGGGCATGAGAAGAAAGATCATGAGAGGCAAGTGTTTTGGGAGCAGCTGAATGAGTGTGTTAGTGGTTTTGATGCATGAGACCGGGTTATAGTGTTGGGTGATTTGAATGCAAAGGTGAGTAATGTGGCAGTTGAGGGAATAATTGGTATACATGGGGTGTTCAGTGTTGTAAATGGAAATGGTGAAGAGCTTGTAGATTTATGTGCTGAAAAAGGACTGATGATTGGGAATACCTGGTTTAAAAAGCGAGATATACATAAGTGGGAGGGTCGAAGTGGGACTTGGCGAACGTTTTGCAGAGCAGAAATCCCTCCAGGCCGAAGCAGGGTCACCAGTTAACCCATAGACGTCTCAATAATACGAGGCCTGTTGATTCGTTTTCCATCCAGTCTAGGAGCTGTGAGAATGGGTTGTCTGGATGGCTGCGTATTGAATTTACGCCGTAGAGTAGGAAGGACTGGACGTGGTGAGGCGTGGCTCCGGTGAACTCATACCTCATCTCACGTTGGTCTGTCTGTCAGATGTATAGGATGACCATCTTCTGAAACTCTTCGTGTGACCACCTTGATTGCGTCTCAGGTACCGAAGCGAGAGGGGTAAGGAACCCAGACACAACAGAAGCTAGATCCCGTACAGACTTGTCTCACCGTTGGCACGAGACGCAATCATTAACTTGGATTGAAAGAGGCTTTGGGGTATGTGGTATGGGGCTGAATATTCAAGAGGGTGAGAGGCTTGCATGGGACAGGATAAAGATTGGATCCATGTGATATACAGGGGGGCGCCGTACAGAGCTAGGGCACACGAAGATAAAGTAAACCACCGAATAGTCTCCGGAGAGGCTAAAGTGTACATGGAAGGCTTAGTTTCAGTGCATTGGGTGTTGGAAATCACACTGTTGTTTGTCAGTTCTTGGCGCTACCTATTAAGGGCGGGAGAAATAATCGGGTATATATATATATATATATATATATATATATATATATATATATATATATATATATATATATATTCTCCCTGGGGATAGGGGAGAAAGAATACTTCCCACGTATTCCCTGCGTGTCGTAGAAGGCGACTAAAAGGGGAGGGAGCGGGGGGCTGGAAATCCTCCCCTCTCTTTTTTTTTTTCCAAAAGAGGGAACAGAGAAGGGAGCCAGGTGGGGATATTCCCCCAAAGGCCCAGTCCTCTGTTCTTAACGCTACCTCGCTAATGCGGGAAATGGCGAATAGTATGAAAAAAAAAAAAAATACATAAGTATACTTATGTAAGTAGGAGAGATGGCCAGAGAGCGTTATTGGATTACATGTTAATTGACAGGCGCGCGAAAGAGAGACTTTTGGATGTTAATGTGCTGAGAGGTGCAACTGGAGGGATGTCTGATCATTATCTTGTGGAGGCTAAGGTGAAGATTTGTATGGGTTTTCAGAAAAGAAGAGTGAATGTTGGGGTGAAGAGGGTGGTGAGAGTAAGTGAGCTTGGGAAGGAGACTTGTGTGAGGAAGTACCAGGAGAGACTGAGTACAGAATGGAAAAAGGTAAGAACAATGGAAGTAAGGGGAGTGGGGGAGGAATGGGATGTATTTAGGGAATCAGTGATGGATTGCGCAAAAGATGCTTGTGGCATGAGAAGAGTGGGAGGTGGGTTGATTAGAAAGGGTAGTGAGTGGTGGGATGAAGAAGTAAGAGTATTAGTGAAAGAGAAGAGAGAGGCATTTCGACGATTTTTGCAGGGAAAAAATGAAATTGAGTGGGAGACGTATAAAAGAAAGAGACAGGAGGTCAAGAGAAAGGTGCAAGAGGTGAAAAAAGGGCAAATGAGAGTTGGGGTGAGAGAGTATCATTAAATTTTAGGGAGAATAAAAAGATGTTCTGGAAGGAGGTAAATAAAGTGCGTAAGACAAGGGAGCAAATGGGACCTTCAGTGAAGGGCGCAAATGGGGAGGTGATAACAAGTAGTGGTGATGTGAGAAGGAGATGGAGTAAGTATTTTGAAGGTTTGTTGAATGTGTTTGATGATAGAGTGGCAGATATAGGGTGTTTTGGTCGAGGTGGTGTGCAAAGTGCGAGGGTCAGGGAAAATGATTTGGTAAACAGAGAAGAGGTAGTAAAAGCTTTGCGGAAGATGAAAGCCGGCAAGGCAGCAGGTTTGGATGGTATTGCAGTGGAATTTATTAAAAAAGGGGGTGACTGTATTGTTGACTGGTTGGTAAGGTTATTTAATGTATGTATGACTCATGGTGAGGTGCCTGAGGATTGGCAGAATGCGTGCATAGTGCCATTGTACAAAGGCAAAGGGGATAAGAGTGAGTGCTCAAATTACAGAGGTATAAGTTTGTTGAGTATTCCTGGCAAATTATATGGGAGGGTATTGATTGAGAGAGTGAAGGCATATACAGAGCATCAGATTGGGGAAGAGCAGTGTGGTTTCAGAAGTGGCAGAGGATGTGTGGATCAGGTGTTTGCTTTGAAGAATGTATGTGAGAAATACTTAGAAAAGCAAATGGATTTGTATGTAGCATTTATGGATCTGGAGAAGGCATATGATAGAGTTGATAGAGATGCTCTGTGGGAGGTATTAAGAATATATGGTGTGGGAGGCAAGTTGTTAGAAGCAGTGAAAAGTTTTTATAGAGGATGTAAGGCATGTGTACGTGTAGGAAGAGAGGAAAGTGATTGGTTCTCAGTGAATGTAGGTTTGCGGCAGGGGTGTGTGATGTCTCCATGGTTGTTTAATTTGTTTATGGATGGGGTTGTTAGGGAGGTGAATGCAAGAGTTTTGGAAAGAGGGGCAAGTATGAAGTCTGTTGGGGATGAGAGAGCTTGGGAAGTGAGTCAGTTGTTGTTCGCTGATGATACAGCGCTGGTGGTTGATTCATGTGAGAAACTGCAGAAGCTGGTGACTGAGTTTGGTAAAGTGTGTGAAAGAAGAAAGTTAAGAGTAAATGTGAATAAGAGCAAGGTTATTAGGTACAGTAGGGTTGAGGGTCAATTCAATTGGGAGGTGAGTTTGAATGGAGAAAAACTGGAGGAAGTGAAGTGTTTTAGATATCTGGGAGTGGATCTGGCAGCGGATGGAACCATGGAAGCGGAAGTGGATCATAGGGTGGGGGAGGGGGCGAAAAATTCTGGGAGCCTTGAAGAATGTGTGGAAGTCGAGAACATTATCTCGGAAAGCAAAAATGGGTATGTTTGAAGGAATAGTGGTTCCAACAATGTTGTATGGTTGCGAGGCGTGGACTATGGATAGAGTTGTGCGCAGGAGGATGGATGTGCTAGAAATGAGATGTTTGAGGACAATGTGTGGTGTGAGGTGGTTTGATCGAGTAAGTAACGTAAGGGTAAGAGAGATGTGTGGAAATAAAAAGAGCGTCGTTGAGAGAGCAGAAGGGGGTGTTTTGAAATGGTTTGGTCACATGGAGAGAATGAGTGAAGAAAGATTGACCAAGAGGATATATGTGTCGGAGGTGGAGGGAACGAGGAGAAGAGGGAGACCAAATTGGAGGTGGAAAGATGGAGGGAAAAAGATTTTGTGTGATCGGGGCCTGAACATGCAGGAGGGTGAAAGGAGGGCAAAGAATAGAGTGAATTGGAGCGATGTGGTATACCGGGGTTGCCGTGCTGTCAGTGGATTGAATCAAGGCATGTGTATGGGGGTGGGTTGGGCCATTTCTTTCGTCTGTTTCCTTGCGCTACCTCGCAAACGCGGGAGACAGCGTCAAAAAAAAAAAAATATATATATATTTATTAGGTTATTAGGTACAGTTGGGTTGAGGGTCAAGTCAACTGGGAGATAAGTTTGAATGGAGAGAAACTGGAGGAGGTGAAGTGTTTTAGATATCTGGGAGTGGATCTGGCAGCGGATGGAACCATGGAAGCAAAAGTGAATCATAGGGTGGGGGAGGGAGCGAAAATTCTGGGAGCCTTGAAGAATGTTTGGAAGTCGAGAACATTATCTCGGGAAGCAAAAATGGGTATGTTTGAAGGAATAGTGGTTCCACCAATGTTGTATGGTTGCGAGGCGTGGGCTATGGATAGAGTTGTGCACAGGAGGGTGGATGTGCTGGAAATGAGATGTTTGAGGACAATATGTGGTGTGAGGTGGTTTGATTGAGTAAGTAATGTAAGGGTGAGAGAGATGTGTGGAAATAAAAAGAGTATGACTGAGAGAGTAGAAGAGGGTGTTTTGAAATGGTTTGGTCATATGAGAGAATGTGTGAGGAAAGATTGACGAAGAGGATATATGTGTTAGGGGTGGAGGGAACGAGGAGAAGTGGGAGACCAAATTGGAGGTGGAAAGATGGAGTGAAAAAGATATTGAGTGATCGGGGCCTGAACATGCAGGAGGGTGAAAGGCGTGCAAGGAATAGAGTGAATTGGAACGATGTGGTATATCGGGGTCGACGTGCTGTCAATGGATTGAACCAGGACATGTAAGGCGTCTGGGGTAAACCATGGAAAGTTCTGTGGGGCCTGGATGTGGTTTCGGTGCATTATTTCATGACAGCTAGAGACTGAGTGTGAACAAATGGGGCCTTTGTTGTCTTTTCCTAGCGCTACCACGCACACATGATGGGGGAGGGGGTTGTTATTCCATAATAAAAATATTTATTTATTTATTTATTTATTTTGCTTTGTCGCTGTCTCCCGCGTTAGCGAGGTAGCGCAAGGAAACAGACGAAAGAATGGCCTAACCCACCCACATACACATGTATATACATACATGTCCACACACGCAAATATACATACCTATACATTTCAATGTACACATATATATACACACACAGACATATACATATACATATATACACATGTACATAATTCATACTCTCTGCCTTTATTCACTCTGCCACACATGGAATACCAACCCCCTCCCCCCTCATGTGTGCGAGGTAGTGCTAGGAAAAGACAACAAAGGCTCCATTCGTTCACACTCAGTCTCTAGCTGTCATGTAATAATGCACCGAAACCATATATATATATATATATATATATATATATATATATATATATATATAAGAGCAAGGTTATTAGGTACAGTAGGGGTGAGGGTCAAGTCAATTGGGAGGTGAGTTTGAATGGAGAAAAACTGGAGGAAGTGAAGTGTTTTAGATATCTGGGAGTGGATCTGTCAGCGGATGGAACCATGGAAGCGGAAGTGGATCATAGGGTGGGGGAGGGGGCGAAAATTTTGGGAGCCTTGAAAAATGTGTGGAAGTCGAGAACATTATCTCGGAAAGCAAAAATGGGTATGTTTGAGGGAATAGTGGTTCCAACAATGCTGTATGGTTGCGAGGCGTGGGCTATGGATAGAGATGTGCGCAGGAGGATGGATGTGCTGGAAATGAGATGTTTGAGGACAATGTGTGGTGTGAGGTGGTTTGATCGAGTAAGTAACGTAAGGGTAAGAGAGATGTGTGGAAATAAAAAGAGCGTGGTCGAGAGAGCAGAAGAGGGTGTTTTGAAATGGTTTGGGCACATGGAGAGAATGAGTGAGGAGAGATTGACCAAGAGGATATATGTGTCGGAGGTGGAGGGAACGAGGAGAAGAGGGAGACCAAATTGGAGGTG
>NC_092264.1:11622720-11638293 GCF_036320965.1 Panulirus ornatus
CTCAAACATCTCATTTCCAGCACACCCACCCTCCTGTGCAAACTCTATCCATAGCCCACGCCTCGCAACCATACAACATTGGTGGTAACCACTTTTTTTTTTCCTTTCAAACATACCCATTTTTGCTTCCCGAGATAATGTTCTCGACTTCCAAACATTCTTCAAGGCTCCCAGAATTTTCGCTCCCTCCCCCACCCTATGATTCACTTTTGCTTCCATGGTTCCATCCGCTGCCAGATCCACTCCCAGATATCTAAAACACTTCACCTCCTCCAGTTTCTCTCCATTCAAACTTATCTCCCAGTTGACTTGACCCTCAACCCAACTGTACCTAATAACCTAATAAATATATATATATATTTTTTTTTTTGACGCTGTCTCCCGCGTTTGCGAGGTAGCGCAAGGAAACAGACGAAAGAAATGGCCCAACCCACCCCCATACACATGCCTTGATTCAATCCACTGACAGCACGTCAACCCCGGTATACCACATCGCTCCAATTCACTCTATTCTTTGCCCTCCTTTCACCCTCCTGCATGTTCAGGCCCCGATCACACAAAATCTTTTTCCCTCCATCTTTCCACCTCCAATTTGGTCTCCCTCTTCTCCTCGTTCCCTCCACCTCCGACACATATATCCTCTTGGTCAATCTTTCTTCACTCATTCTCTCCATGTGACCAAACCATTTCAAAACACCCTCTTCTGCTCTCTCAACGACGCTCTTTTTATTTCCACACATCTCTCTTACCCTTACGTTACTTACTCGATCAAACCACCTCACACCACACATTGTCCTCAAACATCTCATTTCTAGCACATCCATCCTCCTGCGCACAACTCTATCCATAGTCCACGCCTCGCAACCATACAACATTGTTGGAACCACTATTCCTTCAAACATACCCATTTTTGCTTTCCGAGATAATGTTCTCGACTTCCACACATTCTTCAAGGCTCCCAGAATTTTTGCCCCCTCCCCCACCCTATGATCCACTTCCGCTTCCATGGTTCCATCCGCTGCCAGATCCACTCCCAGATATCTAAAACACTTCACTTCCTCCAGTTTTTCTCCATTCAAACTCACCTCCCAATTGAATTGACCCTCAACCCTACTGTACCTAATAACCTTGCTCTTATTCACATTTACTCTTAACTTTCTTCTTTCACACACTTTACCAAACTCAGTCACCAGCTTCTGCAGTTTCTCACATGAATCAACCACCAGCGCTGTATCATCAGCGAACAACAACTGACTCACTTCCCAAGCTCTCTCATCCCCAACAGACTTCATACTTGCCCCTCTTTCCAAAACTCTTGCATTCACCTCCCTAACAACCCCATCCATAAACAAATTAAACAACCATGGAGACATCACACACCCCTGCCGCAAACCTACATATTTTTTTTTTTTTCTTTTCTTTTTTAACTATTCGCCATTTCCCGCATCAGCAAGGTAGCGTTAAGAACAGAGGACTGGGCCTCTGAGGGAACATCCTCACCTGGCCCCCTTTGTTCTTTCTTTTGGAAAATTAAAAAAAAAACAAGAGGGGAGGATTTCCAGCCCCCCGCTCCCTCCCCTTTTAGTCACCTTCTACGACACGCAGGGAATACGTGGGAAGTATTCTTTCTCCCCAATCCCCAGGGATATATATACATATATACACATATATATATATATACATATATATACATACACAGACATATGCATATATACACACGTACATATTCACGCATGCTGCCTTTATTCATTCCCGTCACCACCCAGCCACACATAAAATGGCAACCCCCTTCCCCTGTGCATGTGCGAGGTAGCACTAGGAACAGACAACGAAGGCCACATTCGTTTACACAGTCTCTAGCTGTTATGTATAATGCAACGAAACCACAGCTCCCTTTCCACATCCAGGCCCCACAAAACTTTCCATGGTTTACCCCAGACACTTCACATGCTCTGGTTCAATCCGTTGACAGCACATCGACCCCAGTATACCACATCTTTCCAATTCCCTCTATTCCTTGCACACCTTTCACCCTCCTTTATGTTCAGGCCATGATCACTCAAAATCTTTTTCACCCCATCCTTCCACCTCCAATTTGGTCTCCCACTTCTCCTTGTTCCCTCCTAGGGTTATAAAATAAAATATTAATAAAAATTGTATATGCTGAAATGACCCAACCTGTAACAAACAACTGCCCTCCAAGTCCAATTCTACATCTCATTTCACATGACATTCTAACTATTCGTATCACTGATGCCCGTTCCCTTTAGGAACTCGTTCAAGGGGTTGGCCACGGCAAAAGTCTTCATAACTGTTAAACTCCAGTGCTGCTTCTTAGCTTTAGTGCCTTACCCTTGACAGGCCATGGGTAGAGGGCAACTCTAGTGCAGTGTTTTTCGAGATTCCTACCTAAGATTCAACCAACTCCTTCTTCCTAATGGGTCTACCTAATGTTTCAACCTAATACTTCAACCTTATGCTCCCAGTTAATGCTTTTACTTTCTACTTCTACCTAATGCCCCAGTCTAATATTTCTAACTAATGCTCCTGTCTAGTGTTTACACCATACATTCTATCTATTACTCCTACCATTTTGCCAAAAGGCAGGGAATGTGCACTCAACACAGGAAAATCTAATTACAAAGAATGAGGTGTGTGACAAGGAGATTGTAAGTTTGTGGACAGAATACCAGCATTGAATGAAGCAGAAAGAAATGACAACTGCTTAGATCAAAGGAGTGCAACTTGGCAACCACTGAGGTGCTGGCTCACTATGCAGCCATAATTAAACCTTATAATAAACATTAATCCTCATGTGGATGATCCTCAGAAAGAAACAATGGGAAGCATCACTAGATTTGAACCACACATCCAAGTCTTAGTGAAGGGACACACATACCCAGAACACTTGAGCAGTGGCTCTACAGTTCCACAAATTAAATACTACCTTATTGCACTTTCCTTTCACATAATGTACAATAAAGGAGCAAATCTGTATATTCATTTGTCCCTACCTATATATACTGTTCACTGTCACGTAGAATACAGACTGATACAGAAAAAGTCTACATCGTTTGGTCCCAGTAAAGCATAACTACAAACCCAAATATCTAACTAAGATTCAACACCAAAGCTCTGATAAAATGAAAGATTTTGATTTAAGTTTAGCAAACTTATACATGAAGGGGAAAGGTTGTCTTTTCTATTTCAAAAGTTAATGCAATAGCAGTACATTACTTGATAAAGAAAACTAGTGAATGTCAAACAGTTAATGTGAGTGCACACTTCAGTGAGGATTACCAAAACCACAGCCCTCTATCCTCAATCAGGTTCCATGGACTTTCCTGTGATTACCCCCAGCTGTTTTATCTATTTTCATAGACACCGTACAACTGGGAGGCACTCTCACAATTAATTCAAACCACTCACTCACGTCATCACTTACTTTAACAAATTCATTATTCCAGTCATACAACCTTTTAATAGCATTCAAAAATCATTTCAAGTCAAAACTTCCCAAAGTGCTCTCCTATTCAATTTAATATCATTGTAAGCATTTTAAACCAATAAATCCTAAACAAAATACTTTCTCCTAAACTCCCCTAATTACTTGTCTAACTTCAAAAATTTGGTTGACACACCTTTTCCCCTTCCTAATTATTTACTGGTGAAAAAAGATGGTTGGGTGGTGCTGACATCAGTTAGTGTGATACAGGCCTAAATAAGATGACTGCAGAATGGCAGCTCACAGGTGAGTAGCGTCTGTTCCTGTTCAGAATTTTCAGCACAGCCTTCACTATATAAACCTACATATATATTTATATATATTTATCTATTTATTGTACTTTGTCGCTGTCTCCCATGTCAGCGAGGTAGCGCAAGGAAACAGACGAAAGAATGGCCCAACCCACCCACATACACATGTATATACATACACGTCCACACGCACATATACATACCTATACATTTCAACGTATACATATATATACACACACAGACATATACACATATACACATGTACATAATTCATACTTGCTGCCGTTATTCATTCCTGTCGCCACCCTGCCACACATGAAATGACAACCACATCCCCTGCATGTGTGCGAGGTAGCGCTAGGAAAGGACAACAAAGGCCACATTCATTCACACTCAGTCTCTAGCTGTCATGTATAATGCACCGAAACCACAGCTCCCTTTCCACATCCAGGCCCCACACAGCTTTCTATGGTTTACCCCAGGCGCTTCACATGCCCTGGTTTAATTCATTGACAGCACGTCGACCCTGGTATACCACATCATTCCAATTCACTCAATTCCTTGCACGCCTTTCACCCTCCTGCATGTTCAGGCCCCAATTGCTCAAAATCTTTTTCACTCCATCTTTCCACCTCCAATATGGTCTCCCACTTCTCCTCCTTCCCTCCACCTCTGTCACATATATCCTCTTGGTCAATCTTTCCTCACTCATTCTCTCCATGTAACCAAACCATTTCAAAACACCCTCTTCTGCTCTTTCAACCACACTTTATATTACCACACATTTCTCTTACCCTTTCATTACTTACTCGATCAAACGACCTCACACCACATATTGTCCTCAAACATCTCATTTCCAACACATCCACCCTCCTCCGCACAACTCTATCTATAGCCCACGCCTCACAACCATATAACAATTTTGCTTTCCGGGATAATGTTCTTGCCTTCCACACATTTTTCAACACTCCCAGAACTTTTGCCCCCTACCCCACCCTGTGACTCACTTCCACTTCCATGGTTCCATCCGCTGCTAAATCCACTTCCAGATATCTAAAACGCTTCACTTCCTCCAGTTTTTCTCCATTCAAACTTACCTCCCAATTGACTTGTCCCTCAACCCGACTGTACCTAATAACCTTGCTCTTATTCACATTTACTCTCAGCTTTCTTCTTTCACACACTTTACCACACTCAGTCACCAACCTCTGCAGTTTCTCACCTGAATCAGGTGCCAGCACTGTATCATCAGCGAACAACAACTGACTCACTTCCCAAGCTCTCTCATCCACAAAAGACTGCATACTTGCCCCTCTCTCCAAAACTCTTACATTCACCTCCCTAAGAACCCCATCCATAAACAAATTAAACAACCATGGAGACATTACGCACCACTGCCGCAAACCTACATTCACTGAGAACCACTCACTTTCCTCTCTTCCCACTCACACACAAGATAAAACTTTTCCCTGCTTCTAACAACTTGCCTCCCACACCAAATATTCTTAATACCTTCCACAGAGCATCTCTATCAACTCATCTATATATATATATCCCTGGAGATAGGGAAGAAAGAATACTTCCCACGCATTCCTCACTAGAAGGTGACTAAAGGGGGTGGGAACGGGGGGCTGGAAACCCTCCCCTCCTCTATTTTAACTTTCTAAAAGGGGAAACAGAAGAAGTCATGCGGGCAGTGCTCATCCTCCTTGAAGACTCAGACTGGGGTGTCTTAATGTGTGTGGATGTAACCAAGATGAGAGAAAAGGAGAGATGGGTAGTATGTTTGAGGAAAGGAACCTGGATGTTTTGGCTCTGAGTGAAACGAAAGTCAAGAGAATGTTTTGGGAGTAAAATCAGGGGCTGGTGAGAGGACAAGAGCAAGGGAAGGAGTAGCACTACTCCTGAAACAGGAGTGGTGGGAGTATGTGATAGAGTGTAAGAAATTAAACTCAAAACTGATATGGGTAAAACTGAAAGTGGATGGAGAGAGATGGGTGATTATTGCTACTTATGCACTTGGTCATGAGAAGAAAGATCATGAGAGGCAAGTGTTTTGGGAGCAGCTGAGGGAGTGTGTTAGTAGTTTTGATGCATGAGACTGGGTTATAGTGATGGGTGATTTGAATGCAAAGGTGAGTAATATAGCAGTTGAGGGAATAATTGATATACATGGGGTGTTCAGTGTTGTAAATGGAAATGGTGAAGAGCTTGTAGATTTGTGTGCTGAAAAAGGACTGGTGATTGGGAATACCTGATTTAAAAAGAGATATATACATAAGTATACTTATGTAAGTAGGACAGATGGCCAGAGAGTGTTATTGGATTACATGTTAATTGGTAGGTGCATGAAAGTGATACTTTTGGATGTTAATGTGCTGAGAGGTGCAACTGGAGGGATGTCTGATCATTATCTTGTGGAGGTGAAGGTGAAGATTTGTAGAGGTTTAGGTTTTCAGAAAAGAAGAGAGAATATTGGGGTGAAGAGAGTGGTGAGAGTAAGTGAGCTTGGGAAGGTGACTTGTGTGAGGGTGTACCAGGAGAGACTAAGTGCAGAATGGAAAAAGGTGGGAGCAAAGGACATAAGGGGAGTTGGGGAGGAATGGGATGTATTTAGGGAAACAGTGATGGCTTGTGCAAGGGATGTTTGTGGCATGAGAAGCGTGGGAGGTGGGTAGATTAGAAAGGGTAGTAAGTGGTGGGATGAAGATTATTAGTGAAAGAGAAGAGATTGGCATTTGGACAATTTTTGCAGGGAAATAGTGCAAATGACTGGGATATGTATAAAAGAAAGATGCAAGAGGTCAAGAGGAAGATGCAAGAGGTGAAAAAGAGGGCAAATGAGAGTTGGGGTGAGAGAGTATCATTAAATTTTAGGGAGAATGAAAAGATCTTTTGGAAGGAGGTAAATAAAGTGCATAAGACAAGAAAACAAATGGGAACATCGGTGAATGGGGCTAAAGGGGAGGTAATAACAAGTAGTGGTGATGTGAGAAGGAGATGGAGTGAATATTTTGAAGGTTTGTTGAATGTGTTAGATGATAGAGTGGTAGATATAGGATGTTTTGGTTGAGGTGTTGTGCAAAGTGAGAGGGTTAGGGAGAATGATTTGGTAAACAGAGAAGAGGTAGTAAAAGCTTTGGGGTAGATGAAAGCTGGCAAGGCAGCAGGTTTGGATGGTACTGATGTGGAATTTATTAAAAAGGGGTTGACTGTGTTGTTGACTGGTTGGTAAGGATATTTAATGTATGTATGACTCATGGTGAGGTGCCTGAGGATTGGCGGAATGCATGCATAGTGCCATTGTATAAAGGGCAAAGAGGATAAAGGTGAGTGTTCAAATTTCAGAGGTATCAGTTTGTTGCGTATTCCTGGGAAATTATATGGTAGGGTATTGATTGAGAGGGTGAAAGCATGTACAGAGCATTAGATTGGGGAAGAGCAGTGTGTTTTCAGAAGTGGTAGAGGATGTGTGGATTATGTGTTTGCTTTGAAGAATATGTGTGAAAAATAATTTGAAAAGGAAATAGATTTGTATGTAGCATTTATGGATCTGGAGAAGGCATATGATAGAGTTAATAGAGATGCTCTGTGGAAGGTATTGAGAATATATGGTGTGGGAGGCAAGTTGTTAGAAGCAGTGAAAAGTTTTTATCAAGGATGTAATGCATGTGTACGAGTAGGAAGAGAGGAAAGTGATTGGTTCTCAGTGAATGTCGTTTTGCAGCAAGGGTGCTGATGTTTCCATGGTTGTTTAAGTTGATTATGGATGGGTTGTTAGGAAGGTGAATGCAAGAGTTTGTAGAAAGAGGGGCAAATATGAAGTCTGTTGTGGATGAGAGGGCTTGGGAAGTGAGTCAATTGTTGTTCGCTGATGATACAGTGCTGGTGGCTGATTCGGGTGAGAAACTGCAGAAGCTGGTGACTGAGTTTGGTAAGGTGTGTGAAAGAAGAAAGCTGAGAGTAAATGTGAATAAGAGCAAGGTTATTAGGTACAGTAGGGTTGAGGGTCAAGTCAATTGGGAGGTAAGTTTGAATGGAGAAAAACTGGAGGAAGTGAAGTGTTTTATATATCTGGGAGTGGATTTGGCAGCGGATGGAACCATGGAAGCTGAAGTGAGTCACAGGGTGGGGGAGGGAGCAAAATTTTTGGGAGTGTTGAAAAATGTGTGGAAGGCGAGAACATTATCTTGGAAAGCAAAAATTGGTATGTTTGAAGGAATAGTGGTTCCAACAATATTATATGGTTGTGAGGCATGGGCTATAGATAGAGTTGTGCAGAGGAGGGTGGATGTGTTGGAAATGAGATGTTTGAGGACAATATGTGGTGTGAGGTCATTTGATCGAGTAAGTAATGAAAGGGTAAGAGAGATGTGTGGTAATATAAAGAGTGTGGTTGAGAGAGCAGAAGAGAGTGTTTTGAAATGGTTTGGTCACATGGAGAGAACGAGTGAGGAAAGATTGACAAAGAGGATATCTGTGTTGGAGGTGGAGGGAACGAGAAGTGGGAGACCAAATTGGAGCTGGAAAGGAGTGAAAAAGATTTTGAGCGAACGGTGCCTGAACATGCAGGAGAGTGAAAGGCATGCAAAGAATAAAATGAATTGGAATGATGTGGTATACCGGGGTGGACATGCTATCAGTGGATTGAACCAGGGCATGTGAAGCATCTGGGGTAAAGAATGGAAAGTTTTGTAGGGCCTGGATGTGGAAAGGGAGCTTTGGTTTCGGTACATTATACATGACAGCTACAGACTGAGTGTGAACGAATGTGGCCTTTGTTGTCTTTTCCTAGTGCTACCTAGTGTGCATGCAGGGGGAGGGGGTTATCATTTCATGTGTGGTGGGGGGGCGACGGGAATTAATAAAGGCAGCAAGTATGAATTATGTACATGTGTATGTATGTATATGTCTGTGTATGTATATTTTTTTTTCTTTAGTACTATTCGCCATTTCCCACGTCAGCGAGGGTAGCGTTAAGAACAGAGGATGGGCCTTTGAGGGAATTCTCACCTGACGCCCCTTCTCTGTTCTTTCTTTTTTGAAAATTGAAAAAAACGAGAGGGGAGGATTTCCAGTCACCCGCTCCCTCCCCTTTTAGTCGCCTTCTACGACACGCAGGGAATACGTGGGAAGTATTCTTTCTCCCCTATCCCCCGGGATGTATGTATTATATAATATATATATATATATATATATATATATATATATATATATATATTTTTTTTTTTTATTATACTTTGTCGCTGTCTCCGCGTTTGCGAGGGTAGCACAAGGAAACAGACGAGAAATGACCCAACCCACCCCCATAACCATGTAAAATACATACGTCCACACACGCAAATATACATACCTACACAGCTTTCCATGGTTACCCCAGACGCCCCACACGCCCTGATTCAACCCCCCGACAGCACGTCAACCGCGGTACACCACTTCGATCCAATTTCACTCCACTCCCCTGCCCGCCTTTCACCCTCCTGCATGTTTAGGCCCCGATCACACAAAATTCCCTTCACTCCATCTTTCCACCCCCAATCCGGCCCCACCTCTCCTCATTCCCTCCACCTCGACACACACATCCTCCCGGTCAATCTTTCCTCACTCACCTCTCACGCACCCAAACCACTTCAAAACACCCACCTCTGCTCCCTCAACCATGCTCCTTTATTTCCACCACACCTCTCCCACCCTCACGTTACCCACTCGATCAAACACCTCACACACACACTGTCCCCAAACACCCATCTTCCAGCACATCCATCTCCTTTCGCACAACTCCATCCATAGCCACGCCTCACAACCATACAACATTGTTGGAACCACTATTCCTTCAACATACCCATATATAATTTATATATTATATTTATATTTTATTATACTTTGTCGTGTCTCCCACGTTTGCGAGGTAGCGCAAGGAAAACAGACGAAAGAATGGCCCAACCCTCCCCCCCATACACGTTATACATACGTCCCACAAGCAAATATACATACCTACCACAGCTTTCCATGGTTTACCCAGATGCTTCAATTGCCTTGATTCAATCCACTGACAGACATCAACCCCGGTATACCACATCGCTCCAATTTCACTCTATTCCTTGCCCTCCTTTCACCCTCCTGCATGTTCAGGCCCGATCACACAAAATCTTTTTCACTCCATCTTTCCACCTCCAATTTGTCTCCTCTTCTCCTCGTTCCCTCCACCTCCGACACATATATCCTCTTGGTCAATCTTTCCTCATCATTTCTCTCCATGTGCCCAAACCACTTCAAAACACCCTCTTCTGCTCTCTCAACCACGCTCTTTTTATTTTCCACACATCTCTCTTACCCTTACGATTACTCACTCGATCAAACCACCTCACACCACACATTGTCCTCAAACATTTTCATTTCCAGCACATCCATCCTCCTGCGCACAACTCTATCCATAGCCCACGCCTCGCAACCATACAACATTGTTGGACCACTATTCTTCAAACATAACATTTTTGCTTTCCGAGATATGTTCTCGACTTCACACACATTCTTCAAGGCCCCCAGAATTTTCGCCCCTCCCCCACCTATGATCCACCTTCCGCTTCCATGGTTCCATCGCTGCCCAGATCCACTCCCAGATATCTTAAAACACTTCACTCCTCCAGTTTTTCTCCATTCAAACTCACCTCCCAATTGACTTGACCCTCAACCCTACTGTACCTAATAACCTTGCTCTTATTCACATTTTACTCTTAACTTTCTTCTTCCCACACTTTAACAAACTCAGTCACCAGCTTCTGCAGTTTCTCACATGAATCAGCCACCACCGCTGTATCATCAGCGAACAACAACTGACTCACTTCCCAAGCTCTTTCATCCCCAACAGACTTCATTACTTGCCCCTCTTTCCAAAACTCTTGATTTACCTCCCTAACAACCCATCCATAAACAAATTAAACAACCATGGAGCATCACACACCCTTGCGCAAACTACATTACTGGAAACCAATACACTTTCCTCTACTTCCTACACGTACACTTGCCTTACATCCTCGATAAAAACTTTTCACTGCTTCTAACAAACTTTCCTCCCACACCATATATTCTTAATACCTTCCACAGAGCATCTATTTCAACTCTATCATATGCCTTCTCCAGATCCATAAATGCTTACATACAAATCCACTTGCTTTTCTAAGTATTTCTCACATACGTTCTTCAAAGCAAACACCTGATATATATATATATATATCTTCACCTTAGCCTCCACAAGATAATGATCAGACATCCCTCCAGTTGCACCTCTCTGCACATTAACATCCAAAAGTCTCTCTCGCGCTCTGTCAATTAACACGTAATCCAATAACGCTCTCTGGCCATCTCTCCTACTTACATACGTATATTATGTATATCTCGCTTTTTTAAACCAGGTATTCCCAATCACCAGTCCTTTTTCAGCACATAAATCTACAGTCTTCACCATTTCCATTTACAACACTGAACACCCATGTATACCAATTTTCCCTCAACTGCCACATTACTCACCTTTGCATTCAAATCACCCATCACTTAACCGGTCTCATGCAATCAAAACACTAACACACTCATTCAGCTGCCTCCCAAAACCTTGCCTCTTATGATCTTTCTTCTCATGCCAGGTGCAATATGCACCAATAATCACCCATCTCTCTCCGTTCAACTTTCAGTTTTACCATATTAATCGAGAATTTACTTTCTTACATTCTATCACTACTCCCACAAACTCTGTTTCAGGAGTACTGCTACTCCTTCCCTTGCTCTTTGTCCTCTCACTAACCCCTGACTTTACTCCCAAGACATTACCAAACCACTCTTCCCCTTTACCCTTGAGCTTCGTTTCACTCAGAGCCAAAAACATCCAGGTTCCTTTCCTCAAAAATACTACCTATCTCTCCTTTTTCACATCTTGGTTACATCACACACATTTAGACCACCCAGTCTGAGCCTCGAGGAGGATGAGCACTCCCGCGTGACTCCTTCTTCTGTTTCCCATTTTAGAAAGTTAAAAAATACAAGGAGGGGGGATTTCTGGCCCCCGCCTCGTCCCTCTAGTCGCCTTCTACAACACGCGAGGATAGCTTGGGAAGTATTCTTTCACCCCTATCCCCAGGGATAATATACATTTTTATACACATACACATACATACGCACATATACACACACACACACATATACATATTATTCATAAGAAAAATGTAACAAACAATTTAGAAAACTGAAACTTCTAGCTTGAATATGAAATGAAATAATGAATGTCACATAATGGTTCAACCTCTGGCTTTGGAATGGGAAATGTATGATTTATTTACACAAACGTCAATAGCAGTTCTCATCATTTAACCACTGTATCAATAAGCTTCAACGTCTAAGCTAATTTTTTCCAATTTCACTATTTTCTTGTCAAAAACCTTGTATGAAAACTTTCACTCCAGTAACACAACTTTTAAAAAATTTACTTCCCCTTTTAAAAGTTCTGGGGAAGGGCTGTCTCGATTCACGCGGACACTCTACCACCGGCGGGTTTGTGTTGCAATGGTTCTTGATTCACAAACGTAAATGCATCAAATGTTTTCGCCCTGAAGGCTTAGCCACGGGCCCTTGGGATCCCGTGGGACCACAGTGTTGGATCCTTAAATTGCTGGGGTTGAATGTGTTTATCACAGAAAGTTGCCTCTTGATATCCTTGGGGTGGGAAAACACCCCAGTATGAGTTGACAAGTGACTTCTTCCTTGTTATATACATTAACCATTCTGGGTGGTGGTCAAGTTTCTCACTTGCCAAGGCAAACGGCTTTCTTCCAGCCCCTGCTCTTTTGAAGTTTTGAAGAGGAAAGTTTTCTTAAGTGATCATGACCATCCCCAAATTGTCCAATAGCATCAGAAAAGGCTTCAAGGTGGATTCAGTTACCTGCTGTATTTTTTGGACCCCAACAGTCCAGTGGGGGTTTTGCACAAGGAAAAGACGAAAAAAATGGAAAAAACCACCCCATACACTTTATACATACGTCCACACACGCAATATACTACCCACACAGCTTTCTGGTTCAACCCAAAAGCTTCAATTGCCTGATTAATCCAGCAGCACGTCACCCGGTATACCCATCAAATCAATTCACTCTTTCCCCTTCCCCTCCTTTCACGTGAACCTCCTCCCTGGTTCGGCCCCGATCACCAAAATTTTTTTTCATTTCCATTTTTCCCACCTCCATTTTCCCCTTCTCCTCGTTCCCTCCACGACACATATATCTTTGGTAAATCTTTCCTTACTCATTCTTCCATGTGCCCAAAACCTTTTAAAAAACCCACCCTCTTTGCTCTTCAACCCGCTCTTTTTATTCCACACATCTTCTTACCCTTACGTTACTTACTCAATCAAACACCTCACCCACACTTTGCCCTCAAACATCTCATTTCCAGCACATCCATCCCTGCGCACAATTTCTTTCATAGCCCACGCCTCGCAACCCATAAATTTTGGACCCAATTCTTAAAAACTTCCCATTTTTGCTTTCGAGTTAATGTTCTCGACTTCCACAAATTTTCAGGCCCCCGGGGATTTTGCCCCCCCCCCCCTATGATCTATTTCCCGCTCCTTATTTAACCCCGTCTCTGTATTAGCAGGAAAAAAACAGATGAGGAAGGGCCCCAAACCCACCACATCACACCCACACGCACATATACATATCCACTTGCTCCTTCTCATTTTCGTCGCCACCTGCTCACATGAAATACCATCCCCCCGTTCTGCGTCATGTGTAATACACCAAAACCAAGTCCCTTTCCACATCCGGGCCCCCGCAGTCCTTTCCCTGGGTTTTCCCCCGGCACTTACATGGCCTAGTTTTAATCCATGATAGCACGTCTACCGGTGTACCTCATCTTTCCAACTCACGCTTTCCTTGCACAAACCCTTTTACCCTCTGTTATGTTCAGGCCCCGATCCTCAAAATCTTTATCTTCCTTCCTTTCAATTTGGTCTCGCTTCTCCTTGTTCCCCCCACCTTGACAAATATATTCCCCTTTGTCAATCTTTCCTCATCATTTGTCCAAACATTTCAAAACACCCTCTTCTGGGTTTTCCAACCACACCTTTTAAATTTCTTTCCCTTTACTTTAACCTTTCATTACTTTCTCGACACCTCCTTCTCTCACAACACAACATAGAAATATTTTTATTTATTTTATTTATTATACTTTGGCGCTGTCCGCATTTTCGAGGTGCGAAGGAAACCGACGAAAGAAATGGCCCCAACTCCCCCATTACAATGTAATACTACGCCACACAGAAATTTATACTTTTCAGCTTTCCATGGTTTTTCCCCAGCGCTTCAAAGCCTTGATTCAAATTTTACTGACGGGACGTCAACCCGGTATACCCCATCGCTCCCAAATTTCCTTATTCCTTGCCTCCTTTCACCCTCCGCATGTTCAGGCCCGATCACCAAATCTTTTTCACTCTATCTTTCCACCTCCCAAATTTTGGTCTCCCTCTTCTCCCCGTTCCCTCCCCCTCCGACACATATATCCCCTTGGCAAACTTTCCTACCATTCTTCCATGTGCCCAACACTTCAAAACACCCTCTTTGCTCTTTTCAACCCCTCTTTTATTCCACCATCTCTTTACCCTTACGTTACCACTCGATCAACCCCTCACACACACTTCCCCAAAATCTCATTTCAGCCATCCTCCTTTCCCGCGCACAAACTCTATCATAGTGGTTTGGGAAAGTCTTGGGAGGAAAGTCAGGGGGTTTGTGAGAGGACAAGACAAGGGAAGAGGGAGCGTACTCCTGAACAGGGTTGTGGAAGTATGTGATAGAATGTAAGAAAGTAAATTCTTTATTAATATGGGTAAAACGAAAGTTTTTTTAAAAAAAGGAAAAGAGATGGGTGATTATTGGTGCATATGCACTGGCATGAGAAGGGAAAAATCAGAGAGGCAGTGTTTTGGAGCAGCTGAAAGAGTGTGTTGTGGTTTTGATGGGGATGAGACCGGGTTATGTTTTTTGGGTTTGGGTGATTTGATTTCAAGGTGGTATGTGGCGTTGAGGGAATAATGGTAAAACATGGGGTTGTTCAGTGTTGTAAATGGAAATGGTGAGAGTTGTAGATTATGTGCTGAAAAAAGGACTGATGATTGGGGAAAACCTGGGTTTAAAAGCGAGTTTAAAATAAGTGGGAGGGTCGAAGTGGACCCTTTGGGGACGTTTTGCAGAGCAGAAATCCCCCCAGGCCGAGCAGGGTCACCCGTTAACCCTTGGGGTTTCAATATCGAGGCCTGTTGATTCGTTTTCCATCAGTCTAGGAGCTGTGAGAATGGGTTGTCTGGGGGTGGTGGTATTGAATTACGCCGTAGAGTAGGAAGGACTGGAGTGGTGAGGGTGGCTCCCGGTTTAATCATTCCTCATTCACATTGGTTTTGTTGTCAGATTTTAAGGAGGGGCCATCTTCTGAACTCTCGTGGCCACTTGATTGCTTTTCAGGTACCGAGCGAGAGGGTAGGTCCCAGACACAAAAAGTGATCCCCTACAGACTTGTCTCACCGTTGGCACGAGACGCATCATTAACTTGGATTGAAAGTGGGCTTTGGGGTATGTGGTATGGGTGAATATTCAAGAGGGTGGAGGCTTGCATGGGACGGATAAAGATTGGATCATGGTTTTTTCAGGGGGGCGCGCACGAGCTAGGGCACCGAGAAAGTAAACCACCGAATAGTCTCCGGGGGGAGGCTAAAGGGGTACATGGAAGGCTTAGTTTCAGTGCATTGGGTGTTGGAAATCACCGTTGTTTGTAAAT
>NC_092264.1:11638393-11653393 GCF_036320965.1 Panulirus ornatus
TTTTTTTTTTTGCTTTGTCGCTGTCTCCCGCGTTTGCGAGGTAGCGCAAGGAAACAGACGAAAGAAGTGGCCTAACCCACCCCCATACACATGTATATACATACGTCCACACACGCAAATATACATACCTACACAGCTTTCCATGGTTTACCCCACACGCTTCACATGCCTTGATTCAATCCACTGACAGCACGTCAACCCCGGTATACCACATCGCTCCAATTCACTCTATTCCTTGCCCTCCTTTCGCTCTCCTGCATGCTCAGGCCCCGATCACACAAAATCTTTTTCACTCCATCTTTCCACCTCCAATTTGGTCTCCCTCTTCTCCTCGTTCCCTCCACCTCGGACACATATATCCTCTTGGTCAATCTTTCCTCACTCATTCTCCCAATGTGCCCCAACCATTTCAAAACACCCTCTTCTGCTCTCTCAACCACGCTCTTTTTATTTCCACACATCTCTCTTACCCTTACGTTCCTTACTCGATCAAACCACCTCACACCACACACTGTCCTCAGACATCTCATTTCCAGCACATCCATCCTCCTGCGCACAACTCTATCCATAGCCCACGCCTCGCAACCATACAACATTGTTGGAACCACTATTCCTTCAAACATACCCATTTTTGCTTTCCGAGATAATGTTCTCGACTTCCACACATTCTTCAAGGCTCCCAGAATTTTCGCCCCCTCCCCCACCCGTATGATCCACTTCCGCTTCCATGGTTCCATCCGCTGCCAGATCCACTCCCAGATATCTAAAACACTTCACTGCCTCCAGTTTTTCTCCATTCAAACTCACCTCCCAAATGACTTGACCCTCAACCCTACTGTACCTAATAACCTTGCTCTTATTCACATTTACTCTTAACTTTCTTCTTCCACACACTTTACCAAACTCAGTCACCAGACTTCTGCAAATATACATACCTACACAGCTTTCCATAGCTTACCCCAGACGCTTCACATGCCTTGATTCAATCCACTGACAGCACGTCAACCCCGGTATACCACATCGCTCCAATTCACTCTATTCCTTGCCCTCCTTTCACCCTCCTGCATGTTCAGGCCCCGATCACACAAAATCTTTTTCACTCCATCTTTCCACCTCCAATTTGGTCTCCCTCTTCTCCTTGTTCCCTCCACCTCCGACACATATATCCTCTTGGTGAATCTTTCCTCACTCATCCTCTCCATGTGCCCAAACCACTTCAAAACACCCTCTTCTGCTCTCTCAACCACGCTCTTTTTATTTCCACACATCTCTCTTACCCTTACGTTACTCTCTCGATCAAACCACCTCACACCACACATTGTCCTCAAACATCTCATTTCCAGCACATCCATCCTCCTGCGCACAACTCTATCCATAGCCCACGCCTCGCAACCATACAACATTGTTGGAACCACTATTCCTTCAAACATACCCATTTTTGCTTTCCGAGATAATGTTCTCGACTTCCACACATTCTTCAAGGCCCCTAGAATTTTCGCCCCCTCCCCCACCCTATGATCCACTTCCGCTTCCATGGTTCCATCCGCTGCCAGATCCACTCCCAGATATCTAAAACACTTCACTTCCTCCAGTTTTTCCTCCATTCAAACTCACCTCCCAATTGACTTGACCCTCAACCCTACTGTACCTAATAACCTTGCTCTTATTCACATTTACTCTTAACTTTCTTCTTCCACACACTTTACCAAACTCAGTCACCAGCTTCTGCAGTTTCTCACATGAATCAGCCACCAGCGCTGTATCATCAGCAAACAACAACTGACTCACTTCCCAAGCTCTATCATCCCCAACAGACTTCATACTTGCCCCTCTTTCCAAAACTCTTGCATTTACCTCCCTAACAACCCCATCCATAAACAAATTAAACAGCCATGGAGACATCACACACCCCTGCCGCAAACCTACATTCACTGAGAACCAATCACTTTCCTCTCTTCCTACACGTACACATGCCTTACATCCTCGATATTATTATTATTATTATTATTATTATTATTATTATTATTATTATTATTATTATTATTATTACTATTATTTTTGTTATTATTATTATTATTATTATTATTATTATTATTATTATTATTATTATTATTATTATTATTATTATTTTTATCATTATTATTATTATCATTATCATTATTATTATTATTATCATCATTATTTCATTACTATTATTATCATCATTATCATTATTATCATCATTATCATCATTATTATTATTATTATTATTGTTATTATTATCATTATTATTATTATTATTATTATTATTATTATTATTATTATTATTATTATTATTATTATTATTATTATTAATATTATTATAGCTATTATTATTATTACTACTACTACTACTAAAACTCCTACAACGATTACTACTACTACTATTACTACTACTACTACTACTACTACAACTACTGCTACTACTACTATGATAATTATTGTTAATAAAGATTACTTCTGTTAAACTTATTATGATTTTCATTTTGTTCATTATAATCATCATTACCATAATGACCTCTCTCTCTCTCTCTCTCTCTCTCTCTCTCTCTCTCTCTCTCTCTCCTCTCTCTCTCTCTCTCTCTCTCTCTCTCTCTCTCTCTCTCTCTCTCTCTCTCTCTCTCTCTCTCTTTATATCGTTCAAAGCCACAAGCAGCGTTCATAATGAGAAACAATTGTAACCATGTTATCGCCAGCAAAAATCAGCTCACACATCCTGGCTCAGTAATAATGAGATTATTGCTGTGGCTTCATCTTTTCCTGGGTGGGTAGGAGAGACTCTCATCCTCACCTTTCTCTGGTTATTGAGACATATATCCCCTCTTATACGAGATTTAAGGCAATGATATGCGAAAATCTTTTGTCATTATGTTCAATAAGAGGTGGGGTGCTCATTAATTGAAATTTAGATTTTTGTGTAAAGATAAGTACATATATCCTCACTATTATATCCTGCTCCATTTTACAGTGCATCAGTGTGCAGTGTATAGTCTATTGGTGTATAGTACATCAGTACATATGTGCATCAGTACATGGAATATCTATTTATCGTGCGTCAGTGCATAGCGTATTAGTTCATAGTGCATCAGTGCTTTATACCTCAATGCATAGAGCATAACTGCCCAGTGCATGAGTGCACAGTGCAAAACTGCATGGTGCATCAATGCATATTGCATAAGTGCATAATGCATCACTGCATATTGTATACGCGTTTTTCTTGCATCAATGCATATCATGTTAGTGCATAGTGCATCAGTGCACGGTTCATAACTAAATGTTGTATCACTGCATGGTGCATAAGTGCATGGTATATCAGTACATATACCATATGTGCATAGCGCCTCAGATCATGGTCAATAAGTACATAGTGTACGTAGTGCATCAGTGCATCAAACATATTAGATCATTATATAATGCATCACCAAAAAATGCATCACTACATGATATATCAGGATACAGTTAATCAGTCCATAATGCATTGGTAGATGATGCATCAATGCGTAGTGCAACTGTACATAGTGCATTAATAGATAGTGCATCAGCGCATAATGCATCAGGACACAAAGCATCATATATACTGCATCAGTGCATAATGCATTACTACATGCATTGGTGCACTAGTTTATAATGCATCATCATTTTGTGTGTCATCCTTTCCAAACCTCTCTCTCTCTCTCTCCTGGTCATTCAGATAATTTCATTATATTTTGTTTCGTTAATCTAAGGTCAAGAGGTGATCGGTTGCTGCTCTTTATTGAATTTTTTTCTGTCGTCTCGAATATGGATGGCACATGCCCTTAAGTCATTTGTGATTATTGTTTGCGATTGCTATATGAGATCAATAATTGTGTATCATGGGGGAAGAGTTTTACAATCGTGTTGTCCCGTCTCCTAACCTTGTATATATATATATACGTATATATCATGTCTTTACTCTTTTGTATGTATGACCAAACACATATACACATCCATTTCAACCAACGTATCCATTTATCTACCAGGCAAAAGGGGAGGAGGAACACTGGTTGGGCGTGGGCTTACTTCCACGTCGGGGATTGGAAACCATGTGAGTCTGATCCCAGGGTGAGCCAGGATGACCACTTCACCATGGTATCCTGTGCATATGTGCATCTTCCCACTTTTAACCAGTCTTCAGTATTTACCTTAGTGTATTTCTATATTTCCATCCAAATTCTCAAGAATTACTTTTTTTTTTTGCTGTATCACGTAATTCTTATATAGATTGTTTCACTCAACTACAATCTTGCCTGTGAAATGCTCACATTTTTTTCCTGTTGCTGTTGTTGCTCTGTTATAAGAGGCTCCTCCTATGCAGAATGTCCCGTCTTTAGTCTTCAGTCTTTATAACGTGAGTAGATCTAAGGTAGCCCTCCTCTCCCAGAGGTCAACTTTTTTAGTACAGGTACAGCTTTTATTGCCAGTCATCGTACCCTTTCTTGTGCTCCCTCCGGGCAATAGGTCAGAATAATATCCCATATTAATGGATTTCCGGTGACAGTTCAGCCACTATGGCTAAACTTAAATCTCTCTCTCGTAAGTCGAAATCCATTAGGTCCCCTTCGAGCAATGGTGTTCAGAGTCTGGTTTTCTTTCATTTCTTCCACATTGAACGCATACTTATGGAGGAAGGGCCGGGTGTCGAGAATCATTAGCCATACACCTGACCAGTGCTAAAGCTCATCCTAACACCCATCATGGGTATTCTTAGCTTTTTCCCTTAAGCTATGCGTCCTCTGCGATAAAAACATACGCATGATTTTGATCCTTTATGCAAGGAAAGGACATAAATCAGTAATAATGTCTGCCTCCGGGAATTGCTATGCCAAACGAATATTTGCTTTCACTGTCAAAAAGCAATTCCTGACCTGTGTCCATCCTTCTCTTCCTCTCGTGTGGCTTTTAATTAATAGAAGGAGTTATCAACAGATATCTTAAAACTCTATTGTATATACTTCTGCCAGTTTCTTAAGGACGAGAGTGTATAACACATTCTACTAGTACAATGAACACCATCCATACACCAGTTTCATTATATCATCTCTCTTTACTCGTACTATTACCATTCAAGTCTTCGATTTCATAATTATTATCTTGTCCACTAATCATCATTGGCAATGATATCCACACTAAAGTTGTTCGACATTGATATCTGTAGCTGAAACTTAATTCCTCTTCCGCCTTTTAGATACATACTCAGTGTTTGCATACATCCTGTTCCTCGATTCTAATCGAATGCTTTCTTTTAACGAGTATATCAAGGGGCTCGTCACAGGTTTTAACACGATCCTTTAGTATATTTGGTAAGAAACATTTTCTGGTCTGTGTGTGTGTGTGTGTGTGTGTGTGTGTGTGTGTGTGTGTGTGTGTGTCTGGACATCTGTTCAGAACATGCTAATTCCTCTTCCAAGCTCAACGAATTACTTTATGATTCTCAATGAATTAACGGAAAAATAATAAGAGAAGTGTATATTCTGACTCTCTCTCTCTCTCTCTCTCTCTCTCTCTCTCTCTCTCTCTCTCTCTCTCTCTCTCTGAAAACGGAGCAGGTCATTAACATTCATTTTTGCTCTCTCGTAATTCTTCTGTTTGGCAATTGGTATAATGTCTGAATCAGCTAGATTTTTTTTGGAAATAAGTGACAGCTTGGGGGAGGGGAAGGATCACTGGCCACCCTCATTAGTGGCTCGCTCACTAATGGGAACAGCTGCTTGTGAAGACTTGTTACATAGCTGACTCGTTACGCGTCCTCCATCCATTAAGGTGAGACCCAGCTAACTAAAACTGGCAGTTTTTCCTTTAAGATTATTTCAGAGTTTCCTGAAAATACGTCATGGAATACTGGACCATCTTTCTTTTTTATTTTATAACATCTATATTACAATACATATATACATTTTTTATTATACTTCGTCGCTGTCTCCCGCGTTAGCGAGGTAGCGCAAGGAAATAGACGAAAGAATGGCCCAACCCACCCACATACACATGTATATACATACACGTCCACACATGCACACATATACATACCTATACATTTCAACGAATATATACATATATATATATATATATATATATATATATATATATATATATATATATATATATATATATATATATATATATATATATATATATACAGATATACACATGTACATAGTTCATACTTGCGTTAGCGAGGTAGCGCAAGGAAATAGACGAAAGAATGGCCTAACCCACCCACATACACATGTATATACATACACGTCCACACATGCACACATATACATACCTATACATTTCAACGAATATATACATATATATATATCTATATATATATATATATATATATATATATATGTATATATATATATATATATATATATATATATATATATTATATATATATATATATATATATATATATATATATATATATATATATATATATATATATATATATATACATATATATATATATATATATATATATATATATATATATATATATATATATATATATATATATATATATATATATATATATATATATATTTATATATATATATATATATATATATATATATATATATATACACAGACATATACAGATATACACATGTACATAGTTCATACTTGCTGCCTTTATTCATTTCCGTCGCCATCCCGCTACACATGTAATGACAACCCCCTTCCCCCGCATGGGAGCGAGGTAACGCTAGGAAAAGACAACAAAGGTAACATTCATTCACACTCAGTCTCTAGCTGTCATGTGTAATGCACCTAAAACCTCAGCTCCCTTTCCACATCTAGGTCCAACAAAACTTTCCATGGTTTACCCCAGACGCTTCACATGCCCTGATTCAATCCATTGAGAGCACTGAGACCCCGTTATACAACATCGTTCCAATTCACTCTATTCCTTGCACGCCTTTCACCCTCCTGCATGTTCACTCCCGATCACTCAAAATCTTTTTCACTCCATCTTTCCACCTCCTATTTGGTCTCCCACTTCTCGTTCCCTGCACCTCTGATACATATATTCCTTTGTCAATCTTTCCTCACTCATTCTCTCCATGTGACAAAACTATTTCAAACCACCCTCTTCTGCTCTCTCAACCACCCTCTTTTTATTGCCACACATCTCTCTTACCCTTTCATTACTTACTTGATCAAACCATCTCACACTACATATTGTTCTCAAACATCTCATTTCCAACACATCCACCTTCCTACGCACAACTCTATCTATAGCCCACGTCTCGCAACCAAATAACATTGTTGGAACCACTATTCCTTCAAACATACTCATCTTTGCTTTCCAAGATAATGTTCTCGACTTCCGCACATTTTTCAATGCTCCCAGAACTTGCACCCCTCCCCCACCCTGTGGCTTACTTCCGCTTCCCTGGTTCCATCCGCTGCCAAGTCCACTCCCAAATGTCTAAAACACTTTACTTCCTCCAGTTTTTCTCCATTCAAACTTACCTCCCAGTTGACTTGTCCCTCAACCCTTCTGTACCTAATAACCTTGCTCTTATTCACATGTACTCTCAGCTTTCTTCTTCCGTACACTTTAATAAACTTAGTCACGAGCTTCTGCAGCTTCTCACCCGAATCAGCCACCAGCGCTGTATCATCAGCAAACAATAACTGACTCACTTCCCAAGCTCTCTCATCCACAACAGACTGCATACTTACCCCTCTCTCCAAAACTCTTGCATTCACCTCCCTCACAACCCCATCCATAAACAAATTAAACAACCATGGAGACATCACGCACCCCTGCCGCAAACCGATATTCACTGAGAACCAATCACTTTCCTCTCTTCCTACACATACACATGCCTTACATCCTCGATACAAACTTTTCCCTGCTTCTAACAACTTGCCTCCCACACCATATATTCTTAATTCCTTCCACAGAGCATCTCTATCAACTCTGTCATATGCCTTCTCCAGATCCATAAGTGCTACAAAGAAGTCCATTTGCTTTCCTAAGTATTCCCCGCATACATTCTTCAAAGCAAGCACATGATCCACTCATCCTCTATCACTTCTGAAACCACACTGCTCTTCCCCATCTGATGCTCTATACATGCCTTCGCCCTCTCAATCAATACCCTCCTATATAATTTATCGGGAATACTCAACAAACTTATACCTCAGTAATGTGAGCACTCACCTTTATCCCCTTTGCCTTTGTACAATGGTATTATGCATGCATTCAGCCAATCCTCAGGCACCTCACCATGAGTCATTGCCATATATGTATGGACATATCAAAATACATAAACAGAATTTTCCAGCAAGACCTATAGTGAGTTCAGCAGGCTCCATCACATACAAATCGTCAAAATGGTTAGTTTCTTTATTAAGCCCTTTAGTGGGTAAGGTATCAAACTCTAATATAATGAACAATTTAGATTAAGTCAACAAGCTAAACAATATCAATGTTAATTTTGATTTCAAACTAGTTAGCTTTGATGTTTCCTCACTTTTCACTAAAGTTCCAGTTGATAGCCTTTTAGAATATTTATTTGATATCTTGGATGATATTCATTTATCTGTTTCAAAGCCCAATTTCATTTAACTGATAAAATTGTGTATAAAAGACTGTGTCTTTCAATGTAATGGAGATTATTATGCTCAAAAATTTGGTATGGCAATGGGTAACCCTCTTTCACCTGTACTATGCAATCTGTACATGGAATTTTTTGGAACAAAATTACTAAACGATATCTTACCTTCTAATGCAATTTGGTTTAGGTATGTAGATGATGTTCTTTGTGTTTGGCCAACAAATGAAAATTTACATATATCTCTCCCCTTACTTAACAATTTAGTACCTTCCATCAAATTTACTGTAGAAAATGAAAATAATGGTATGTTACCATTTTTAGATTGCATGATCCATAGACAAGGAAACAAGTTTAGGCTTAGCATATACAGAAAACCCACTAATGTATGCTCATATATCCATTATTACTCATCTCAACATGACAGAGTTAGATTATCATCATTTCAATCTATGTTCCTTAGGGCATTACGTATTCGCAGTCCAGAGTTTATTGATGATGAGTTTGAGAAGATATATTCGATTGGATCTAAGTTAAAGTACCCTAGATCTTTCATTGATAAATCCATTAAGTTAGCAAAGAAATCATTTTATAGAGTTGAGCCCAAACCTCCCATTGACACCAAGAATCTTTTAGATCTCCCTTTTAATGATAATCTAACTTTGCTTCCCATGTTGCTTAAATCCTTTAATGTAAATGTTACCTTCAACAACAATAATACTATAAAGAATATCTTAATCAGGAATTCACCAGAAAATTCTCTTGGTTGCATCTATAAAGTGCCTTGTGGAAACTGTGATAAATTTCGTGTTGGTCAGACTGGTAAGGATCTTTCTGTTAGACTTAAGCAACATAAATATAGTATAAGAACGGGACACGAATCAAATTCCTTGTTTAATCATGTTAAAAACTATGATCATTGTACTGACTGGAGTAACGCCATCTCAGTTATTAACTCTAACTCTATTACCAGGAGAAATATCATTGAATCCTCTATTATTGAATACACAAAGAATTATAATCTTAATATTAGTGATGGTCTATACAAATTAGATAACTTTATTGTCGTTAAGATTTGTAAAATGATAAGTTTATGAACGCTCGTTGTATGTTTTGGACAATCACATGTCTACCAAATGTCGTCCTAGCTTTGTCTCTTCGATGTATATCAATTGACTGTTATATTTCTCTCTTGTGTCTCCCCCTGATGATGTGATTATTACACGAAAGTGCACTTGAGAACTTATCGTGTCTCATTTTCCCCGTGGACTCATAGGAATATATATGTATATATATTATACTTTGCCGCTGTCTTCCACGTTACCGAGGTAGCGCAAGAAAACAGACGAAAGAATGGCCCAATCCACCCACACACACATGTATATACATGCACAGAAGCACATATACATACCTATACATCTCAACGTATACATATACATATATACACATGTACATAATTCATACTCGCTGTCCTTATTGTTCATTCCCATCGCCACCCCGCCACACATGAAATGACAACCCCCTCCCCCGGATGTGCGCGAGGTAGCGCTAAAAAAAAGACAACAAAGGGCACATTCGTTCACGGTCAGTCTCTAGCTGTCATGTATAATGCACCGGGCGTTTGCTCTGAAGAATGTATGTAAGAAATACTTAGAAAAGCAAATTGATTTGTATGTAGCATTGATGGATCTGGAGAAAGCATATGATAGAGTTGATAGAGATGCTCTGTGGAAGGTATTAAGAATATATGGCTAGGTAGGAAAGTTGCTAGAAGCAGTGAAAAGTTTTTATTAAGGATGTAAAGCGTGTGTGCGAGTAAAAAGAGAGGAAAGTAATTGGTTCTCAGTGAATGCTGGCCTGCGGCAGGCGTGCGAGATGTCGCCATGGTTGTTTAATTTGTTTATTTATGGGGTTGTTAGGGAGGTGAATGCAAGAGTTTTGGAAAGAGGGGCAAGTATGTAGTCTGTTGGGATCAGAGGGCTTGGGAAGTGAGTCAGTTGTTGTTCGTTGATGATACAGCACTGGTGGCTGATTCGGGTGAGAAACTGCAGAAGCTGGTGACTGAGTTTGGTAAAGTGTGTGAAAGAAGAGATCTGAGAGTTAATGTGAATAAGAGCAAGGTTATTAGGTACAGTAAGGTTGAGGAACAAGTCAACTGGGAGGTAAGTTTGAATGGAGAAAAACTGGAGGATATGAAGTGTTTTAGATATCTGGGAGTGGATTTGGCTGCTGATGTAAACATGGAAGCGGAAGTGAGTCACAGGGTTGGGGAGGGTGCGAAAGTTCTGGGAGCGTTGAAATTTGTGTGGAAGGAGAGAACATTATCTCGCAAAGCAATATTGGGTATGTTTGAAGGAATAGTGGTTCCAACAATGTTATATGGTTGCGAGGCGTGGGCTATAGAGTTGTGCGGAGGAGGATGGAATTTCCCGGACTTTCTCCTTTCGTTACTGCTTTCTCCAAATCGCTAATCAAGGCCCACAAACTGAAGTCACGATTTGGATTCCTAAGGAAATGCCTTGACGAACAAGTGATGCCAAGATCTGTCCTACCTCAACGTTTGTTGCAGCTGTCTGGTCGACTATATAACCAATTCCAAAACATTATTTCAAAGAAATACATTGAATTAAAGAAACTTGAAATGGAGGAGGCTTTTCGCATTACAAGAGAGAAGAAACGTGCCTTTCAAATGGCAATACCGACATACTGGAAGAACTGGACGTTGGACTATTGCTATGATAGATTAAGGCATGAAGGCAATAGGCTACAAATGACACTAAATTGTAAGTTGGACCATCTAATTAAAAACAGCGACTGGACTAAGAACACAAACCCTCCTTTTGTGATAAACCTGTCTACTAAACAATTAGATGAGGATTCCTTGTGTGCATTAGGCTATGGTTTAAGTTTTGTGTGCTCTAACAGGGAAGCCAGCTGTGTTGATATCACAAAGTCTTTTTGTAAGATAGAGAAATACAGTAATTTAACTAATGATGAAATTAGTATCTGTAAGGGTTTAGTGTTTGGCAGTTTGTCAAAACCAATGGAACCTAATTGCCCTAAAAGATTTATAAGAGCTATGAACACCTTAAGAAAAGACAAGAATATACATATTACTAAAGCAGATAAGGCTAACACTATTGTGATTTTAGACAAAAGTAACTATTTGTCTAAAATGAATGATCTTTTAAATGATGACACAACATATTCTAAACACGGTAAAAATCATTTAAAGCATTTAATTCCCATATCTATAAAGAAATGAAGTTGTTTTTGAAAGGTAATGGTTCTCTTATCCAAAGTTTGTCATCTTTGTCCCCTTCATTGCCATATATGTATAGACTTATCAAGACACATAAACAGAATTTTCCAGCAAGACCTAGTGTGTTCAGTAGGCTCCATCACATATAAGCTGTCAAAATGGTTAGTTTCTTTATTAAGCCCTTTAGTGGGTAAGGTATCAAATTCTAGTATGACAGAGTTAAATTATCATTTCAATCTATGTTCCTTAGGGCATTACGTATTTGCAGTCCAGAGTTTATTGATGATGAGTTTGAGAAGATATATTCTACTGGATCTCAGTTAAAGTACCCTAGATCTTTCATTGATAAATCCCTTAAGTTAGCAAAGAAATCATTTGACAGAGTTGAGCCCAAAACTCCCATTGACACCAAGAATCTTTTAGTTCTCTCTTTTGATAACAATTTTACTTTACATCCCATGTCTCTTAAATCCTTTAATGTAAATATTGACTTAAGCAACAATAATGCTATAAAGAATATCTTAATCAGGAATTCACCAGAAAATTCTAGATGCATCTATAAAGTGCCATGTGGAAATTGTGATAAATTTTATGTTGGGCAGACAGGTGAGGATCTTTCTGTTAGACTTAAGCAATATAGATATAGTATAAGAACGGGACGAAAATCAAATGCCTTGTTCAATCACGTTATAAACTATAATCATTGTATTGCCTGGAGTAATGCCATTTCACTTATTAGCTCTAACTCTATTACCACGAGAAATATCATTGAATTTTCTATTATCAAATACACAAAGTATCGCAATCTTGATATTAGTGATGGTCTACACAAATTAGATAACTATACTGTTGATAAAATTTGCAAAATGATAAGTTTATGAACGCTCGTTGTCTGTCTTGGACAATCGCATGTTTACCAAATGGCGTCCTACCTTCGTCTCTTATGTATATCAACTGACTTATATTTCTCTCTTGTGTCTCCGCTGATGATGTGATTATTACACTAAAGTGCACTTGGGAACTTATCGTGTTTCATTTCCTCGTGGATTCACAGGAATATATATATATATATATATATATATATATATATATATATATATATATATATATATATATATATATATATTCTTTCTTCTTTCAAACTATTCGCCATTTCCCGCATTAGCGAGGTAGCGTTAAGAACAGAGGACTGGGCCTTTGAGGGAATACCCTCACCTGGCCCAATTCTCTGTTCCTTCTTTTGGAGAATTGAAAAAAAAACCGAGAGGGGAGGATTTCCAGCCCCCCACTCCCTCCCCTTTTAGTCGCCTTCTACGACACGCAGGGAATACGTGGGAAGTATTCTTAATCCCCTATCCCCAGGGATATATATATATATATATATATATATATATATATATATATTCCTGTGACTCCACGGGGAAAATGAAACACGATAAGTTCCCAAGTGCACTTTAGTGTAATAATCACATCATCAGTGGAGACACAAGAGAGAAATATAAGTCAGTTGATATACATATATATATATATATATATATATATGTATATATATATATATATATATATATATATATATATATATATATATATATATATATATATATATATAATATATATATGTATATATATATATATATATATATATGATATACATATATATATATATATACATATATATATATATATATATATATATATATATATATATATATATATATATATATATATATATATATATATATATATATATATCGGGAGGTAAGTTTGAATGGAGAAAAACTGAAGGAAGTGAAGTGTTTTAAATATCTGCGAGTGGATTTGGCAGCGGATGGAACCATGGAAGCGGAAGTGAATCATAGGGAGGGGGAGGGAGCGAAAGTTCTGGGAGCGTTGAAAAATGTGTGGAAGTCGAGAACGTTATCTTGGAAAGCAAAAATGGGTATGTTTGAAGGAATAGTGGTTCCAACAATGCTATATGGCTGCGCTGGAAATGAGATGTTTGAGGACAGTATGTGGTGTGAGGTGGTTTGATCAAGTAAGTAATGAAAGAGTAAGAGCGATGTGTGGTAATAAAAAGAGTGTGGTTGAGAGAGCAGAAGAAGGTATTTTGAAATGGTTTGGTCACATGGAGAGAATGAGTGAGGAAAGATTGACAAAGAGGATATATTTGTCAGAGGTGGAGGGAACGAGGAGAAGTGGGAGATCAAATTGGAGGTGGAAACATGGAATGAAAAAGATTGTGAGTGATCGGGGCCTGAACATGCAGGAGGGTGAAAGGCGTGCAAGGAATAGAGTGAATTGGAACGATGTGGTATACCAGGGTCGACGTGCTATCAATGGATTGAACCAGGGCATGTGAATCGTCTGGAGTAAACTATGGAAAGTTTTGTGGGGCCTGGATGTGGAAAGGAATCTGTGGTTTTGGTGCATTATACATGACAGCTAGAGACTGAGTGTGAACGAATGTGGCCCTCGTTGTCTTTTCCTAGCGCTACCTCGCGCACATGCGGGGGAGGGGGTTGTCATTTCATGTGTGGCGGGGTAGCCGACGGGAATGAATAAGGGCAGACAGTATGAATTATGTACATGCGTATATATGTATATGACAATCTAATAATCTTACTTCTTAATCCACACAATCACTACCCTTTCTAATCTGCCCACCTCCCACGCTTCTCATGCCCCTAGCATCTTTTGCGCAAGCCATCAAAAAAGGCGTTCTGGAAGGAGGTAAAGAAAGTGAGTAAGACAAGAGAATAAATGGGAACATAGGTGAAAGGTAAAGATAGTGCGTAAGACAAGAGAACAAATGGGAACATAGGTGAAGGGGGAAAATGGGGAGGTAATAACAAGTACTAATGATGTAAGAAGGATATAGAGTGAATATTTAGGAGGTTTCTTGAATGTGTTTGATGATAGAGTGGCATAAATAGGGTGTTTTGATCGATGTGGTGTGTGAATTGAGAGGCTCAAGGAGAATGATTTGATTAACAGACAAGAGGTAGTGAACACTTTGCGGAAGATGAAAGCCGGTAAGGCGGTGGGTTTGGATGGTATTGTAGTGGAATTTATTAAAAAAGGAGGTGACTGTGTTGTTGATTGGTTGGTAAGGATATTCACTGTATCTATGGATCATGGTGAAGTGTC